>NC_085102.1:4945919-5010919 GCF_963422355.1 Corticium candelabrum
ATAACACACATGTACTTAGCTATCAGAGGCGCGCACAGAAACGCAAATATCGTTTGTTCATGGTATATCAGGTTGCCAGACGTTTGCGATAAAGCGGCAGCACTACAATCTACCGACTTCCTGGAAAACAAGTGCTGTAGTGCGTATCTCTTATCTCGCCTCCTCATTTCCTTGAGTCCTAGACGGACATGCACCGCACTCCAAGCAACAGCCAAAGCCTCAAAACAATTAAATCTATAAATTCATAGAACAATACCCTACGTCGTTACTGTATTGCGTATGATGTCTCAACGGAGTAGCAACTACTTTGTAGCATTTTATGTGTCAGTCACTACACCGCCCAACTACATCCGGGCTTCCTAACTAATTAAACTTTAGCTCGTTATGAGTAAGAATTCTATCACTTACAAACATACTTTACTATCTCTCGCGTGCACGTTTGACACACAACTCTACAACACCACTCGAACTCGCACTCGCACGCGTACTCCTCCTTGTACTTCTCTTTGTCGTATCCCCGTCCGCAGCAAAGATGGCGGCAACCGTCGGGCAACGCAGACGTCACATTACACGAGCGTCCCTCCGTCCCCAAGTAGAAATGTAGACTATTATGACTACAGTAAGGCGGAGAGGTGTCTTCATACACCAGATCGTTCCGTTTCGGTGTCGCGTTCCCTTCCGAAGTCAATTCGAGTTTTTTATTCCGCTTCCGGTCGGCACCGTCGACGACGTTGACTCTCTCCGCCTTTTCGTATTTCGTCCGGAGAGCGTCGCCGACGGACTTCATGTCGGGAACTTCAGTCCAACACGTTCTCAACGCACACGAGCCCGACACGCCATGACACTTGCACTCCTTCGACACCATCCGTCTCACAAACTACAAACACATGGCAATCAGATTCCCGCCATTTCGAACACAAAATACACCCAAGCATGCGCCCTACCCTTCTCCCCACTTCTGCATTATGAATGGCTAGAAAATCGACGTTCTCCTTGGGTATAATTGATGCTCGGATGTACTTCTTTGCTTGAATATTTCCCAGCATCACGTCATCACTGCAACCTTCCCAATCTTCCTGCTCGCCTGTTGTCTTCTTCACCGACTTTGGATTATCCCCCCGACGGCATCCGCATTCCTTCAGCAAGTTCATCTTGCAGTCTCTAGCGACGCCGGCTACGACACCAGCTGCAGTGATCGCCCACGCGAAAGCAGCCTCCTTCGTTGCTAAACAACAAACAAAGCATGACAGCTTCGCAACGGTAAGCCACTGGCCACAGACAAGCGATTAGCTCTCTTGGTGAGGCTACGAGGTAAGGTATCGGGCACCCCCCAGCTGGAACACAGCACAGTCTACTGTTACACAGCACCTGCACAAATAGCAATCGCACCCGGTGCGCTAGCACCTCAGGTTGGACGTACATATTACAGAATCGCAATCGAAGTCAATAACGAGGCATGCACAGAGAGAAGGCCAGTGAGGCCTTCCAGATGAGCAACTCCTCCCACGACCGACCGCATGCAGGCACAACACGAGCACTTATAGCAACACGGGCATGCCACTTACCAGCACGCAAGATCGGCTTGAAGACGGAATCTGAGTTGGACGTCGAGCAGTTCCAGCGGGTCCCTCCGTACCTACTAAACTGGTTTGTGCACTGCTCTCGTGCCGACTCCAAAGCTCTCTGAATGCTATTCATAATCCACGGATAACTCTGACAATAACGCACTTGTCTACTCGTCAGACCAGGAATAGACGGACAAATCGCAGCCGGATCGAGCAAGCTCGTTTCAACTACCCTACACCATATCACCAACAAGTACACTATACATCCATACAAATGCATGTGCAGGGGATCATACCAACAGGTTGGAGAGAAATAGAGGAGAAGCGGGATGAGAAGAGTCACTCTCATCGCGCTGGTCCGAATCGACGAGAAATGATCTAATGTGGTAAACGGCGTGGTAATAAAAACGCCTTCATTTGACGGCACCATGCGGACACTGGAATGCTAAACGACACTCAAGAGCTTTATAAGCAGGCAAGAAACCACGCCATTTTGACAGCTTAAAGACAGATGAGTCGCTAGCAATCACAGCTGTCTCTCCTTTCAATCCGGCCTCGCAACAAGCAGCCCGACTCGCTTCCTTCTCACTCCGTTTCCGTAGTCGGTTGATGATTTGCAGACTATTAGCAATCGGTCACTAATAGGATTGACTACTTATCCTCACTTAGCTATCACTTCCTGTACCGAACAGACAGCCGCCAGGCATGCAGTCTGCCTCACAAAGGAGTAAACAGAGATAGGACTAAACAGAGATAGGACAATGTGGAGAGTCTGGAGAGAGAAGAAACGCGCCGAGACGGTAGGGATAAACGAGCCGCTCGAGGTGTTAGTAAGTGGAGAGCTCATTGCGGGAGCAAACAGCTACAAAAGGGAGCAAAAAGAAGGCGGAACGTGCACCCTATTGGAGCTCTGAGAAAATGTCACCCATTATGACGTCATTTCGTGTGAGCTTCCGGGTTAATATGACATGTCAGTCAGCTTCATCACATTGACTGACTGTGTGTAGGCGTGTCGTTCATTTTATTCGTGTTTTGAAGAATAGACCGAAAGTGACTATGTCAAGTACCTGACCACAAGATACATAATAATACAAGTCACTATCATGCCACCAAATACAATCCATTTGTCCTGGAATGAAAACATTAAATAATTAATTATTCATTATTAATCAACTCGTACACAGCAATGAATCGCACTTGAGTCGAGCGTCTGTTAATGAGTCGCATCACTGTGTTCGAGAGACCTAACGTATTGCCGATATCAATAATCCGACGTTGAACCCCCTGATGCATCCCGCCAATACAAACACTAATTAATTAATTTATGTAATAGAAATCGAGTTTTGTGATTTTACCTTCAGAGTGCCTGCTTGGTTTCGTAAACTGCCCATTATGTTTCGACCACTCGTGAGTATGTCGTCGAGCCCTCTGTTAGCATTCTGAAGCGACTGGTTGTGTTGTAATGCGTGATCTATCATAATACTTGTATCTGGATCCTACACAGTCAAGGCAAAATAATTAGTCATCAAATCCTCAATAATTAATATTAATCATATGCAATGTTATTGGTCAGTGGGAGAATGATGAGGTGTCTGATTGATTGGGAATGTTTGTGGTGAGTGTGTTAGGAAGCCTTGTAGAGTGAGTTGTAGAGAAGCCCATCTGTGTGGCAATTGAGTAACATTGAATGATAGTCACTGTGGTTTCCTATTCATTGTGTCTTATCCTGTTGTTGGTTTGTTGTTTGTTCTTCAAGTTTGGGTTATTGGCTAATGTCGTCTGTCTGTCTGTCTGTCTGTCTGCCTGTTGGTCTGTCTGTCAATACATATATTTTCAAACATTGAATTATTATACACCATCTAAGCACTAGATACTACCCAAGCCAATAGGGCTTGGTTCTACCTACAACTATTTATGTTTATGTGGCTGTCTCTTGAAACAATCTTCTGTATTTTTCTGTCAATCACTCTAGCACTTGATCGTTGTAGACACACAAAAAACACAGATCTCCAGTTTGTCTTGAAGGTTGATGCATTTGCCTTTCCGTCTTCGTCTCTTGATAGCTGTGACAGTTTCTTCAAATAGTCTTCAGCTTTCTCTCCCCAACAGCCAAAATGTTCGAAGACTATAGGCACAAATGTTGGTCGAAAACCTCCAGGCAAGAGCTCCTGGTCGTACTTCTTGATCTTCAGATTTTCTCTTCTGATTGCCGCTGCTCTCTGAGTTGTAGCTGATAAACCTTCTATTTCATTACTCCAGGGATGCGCTGTTGACATACCACTATTGTGGCTCTAGTTTGTGCGGCAAGTTGAGTTCCTGTCTGTCTGTTGGTTTGTCTGTCTGTTGTCTGTCTGTCTGTCTGACTGTCAGTCTGTGTGTCTGTCTATCTGTCTGTCAATACACCTGCTTTAAATATCAGGCCTATTCAATTCCAATGCACTAAGAATTAACATTCCAACAGCTGTCTGTCACACATGATCGAGAGTCAGATTTAGCTATCAGTGTCTCCTGCAAGATGAGATTTCATTGGCATCTAATCCACATATCATGTGACTGCCAAGAATCAAATCTCACAGACCCATAAGTCACAATTAAGAAAACCATAAAAATCAAGTGTGTGTGTGTACATCCATACATTTGCTGTAAATCTCCTTGACAACAATTCATTCCTATCGTGCTCTTCCTTTTCCTATCACAACATCACGCTGCATCCAACACGACATTTCAATTACTCCTTATTGTGTACATCTCCATACCTTGAGCCGCTGTTTCTGTTGGAACGTCCTAAGAGTACTATGTAGATGCTGACAATCATATGACAATTGTTCAACTCGTCTGTACAAGAAACAAATTCATTTAACCACAAATAATCAACCAAATTGTGCAACCCATTTAAAGATTTTAGACAAAGTATTCATACATGGTATACAAACATATTACATATTATTAGTCTGTAAGCTTGTTTGTCAGTCTGTCTGTACATATGGCACAGGCATGATGATATGCTTCATGCATTCGTCTGTCTTGTTATGACTATAAAACCCTGTCCACCCTAGACAAGAATAGATTACAATCAAATCGCAATCCTGCTGATCACTTTGAAAACACTACCTCCGCCTCATTTTCAGTATCACGTGACTGATGACCAATGTGTACATGCGGGTTCTTTGCTTGTGGAAAGCGTTGATACAGCGACGTAAGGTGAGCAAGACCAGAGACGAGTTAGGAGGGTTAGATGTTCAGACTACACGCGTAGTGTATGTGGAGGTAATGCCCACTATTTCTAATTGGATTCAACCAATCGCGATCGAAACCACCTGTTGATGTGGATTGGATTTATCGAGATCCAGTTGCCAGTGTGGGCAGGGCTTTAGTCTTCTAAGAACTGGCTAATAGCTATTTAAAGCAAGGTTTGCTTTCTACAATTGACAATGTCACTTTACATAATATATATCCAATAAACCATCTGTATGTCTGTCTGTCTGTATGTATGTCCATCTGTTTATCTATCCGTCTGTCTGTCTGTCGTCCGTCCGTCTGTCTGTCTATCTACCCATCTATCATCCCTCCTCTCATTCCACAAATCTCACAGTTTGGCGCTCTGCTTCCTGGAAGGTGGTTCTTTAGCGACCATCTGCTCCAACCTCTGAATATCAGAGAACAACTCCTCTAATTTACCCTCAATTTCCTGCTCAAGTTGAGGCGAATACGAGTGCCCTAGAGATGATATGTGACTCTCAACTTCCATCAACAATCTGCAAACACAAACAAAATCTGAGGTCGCAAGAAGAAAACGAAATACGAATTTAGTTTTGTTGTTTACTTGTTCGCTTTTTGATATAATGATTCCATTGACGAAAGGCAGAGGAAGACGGTCACAAAGGCTAGAACATCAACGAGCCACGTTGGCAGTACGGGTTATAAAATAATAGAATACCCGGACAAGTACAATTCCCGGATTTCATGTAACTTTTGTTATGATTATTTATTTGTTGAACATCTAAATAGAAATTTGAGGTTAAGTGTAAATTACAAAACAAAAACTACTAAAAGATAAGTATACAATTATTAAAAAACTAACTAATATTATTGATTATTTAAATTACAATAAATATATAATTAATTAATTAATCAAATTTTGTTTTATTATAAATATTTTGTTGGTTACTATGTACTATAGTTAATTCTTAAATTAATTAAATGTAACTACACGTGATCTAACATATAACAATTTATCTATTGCTACACCGGTAAATATTGTTGTTAACTGTAGACAGTAAACCACATTTCTGCTCACAAACTGTGTATGTTTATAACAAAATTTCCATCTAGCAGCACATCATACTGTATGCAGCAATCCTACACAACAAGAAGCTGTTACAACAATCATTCTTAGCAGACACTTGTCTAGTCAGAGAAGCATAGATACACACAAAAATGGAAAGATAAGTACATGTGATGGTTTTAATAAAGGAAACTTGTTCTTCACTGTCCTCGAGCACAGTAAGCTAGACCGCAACCTGGAGTGCTAGGTAAGTCGTATATGTAATACTGTCCACAGTTGATCACTTCAACACTAGTCCGATAAGAACAACAATTACTGCTCCAACTAAAGCAAACTGTTCTTGAAATTTTTTGACCAATTACATTTGGGTGAGATCCTTTTAACCATCCTGATGCATGAGTTCCACAGTATTTACCAGATGTGCACTTCTCTGGCATAGCTCCACCTATTGTAGGACTGAATGAATGCCAGCCTGGTGTGAAACCATGTTGATTGTATGAATGACCTGTATTATCACAGTGAAGAGTTGTCTTAGAATAATGCTCAGATGTTTGTCTCCAAGTTTCATTTAAAACACGATGTTTCCATGGTAAACATTGACTGGGTAGACCAAACAATTGATGTAAATCCTGCTCATCCCCTTCGTTTCCTTTTATTCCTTTCATTCCTTTTCCTCCTTGTAACCCAATCTCCCCCTTTCCACCCTTCTCTCCTTTAAAACCAGGATATCCTCGTTCACCTTTGTCTCCTTCTTCTCCTTTTTCTCCTCGAGGACCCAAAATTCCTTGTAGTCCACCGACTCCCCTCTCTCCTCTTTCTCCTTTCTCTCCACTCACTCCCATCTCTCCTTTCCTACCTGCTATTCCACGTGGACCCTGTTTACCTGATAATCCCTTACTGCCAGGTTCACCATTCCTTCCCGCTTCGCCGTTCCTTCCAGCTGGTCCTGGCAATCCTGTACGACCGTCTCTACCTGGCAAACCTGGCAATCCGTCTCTTCCTGGTTGACCTGCTATACAAATTGCTGATTGTGGTTTGCACATCTGTTTGATGAATGACCCAAATACGTGTGCAATGTTGATTGTAACTTGTGATGACTGACTGGGAGATTGTTCCGACCTCTTCCCTCTTTCTCCTCCATACTCAGACAACGTCTCATAAACCTGCTTCATTTCCTCTTTTTCTACTTGAAGTTCCTGCAAGTCCAACTGCAACTTCTCTACGCTTTTCTCAAATCTTTTCTCCTGAACACTGAGCTTCCACAACAGAAAACCGCTAAACACAAAATTGCCCACAACTAACGATAGAAACAACGCAATCGTCCATCTGCCGCTTGGGCCACAATTTCGTTGCAAAACTTTACAACTCTCGTCCACTTCGCTGCTGCTCATTGCATGCGCTATCGTCGTCGTTCTCTTACTAGACTCGTAGATACCCAGTCCTCTCTTCGCGCGCACGTTATCAAGTGCACCTTTTTTCAAGCGATGCAGTGCGCATGTCCGACCGTGACGCCCCTTCAATTAATATTAATTAAGGGTCAGGCAAACATTTTACTACGGATAAAAATTAATTAGTAGCTTGCTATTGTAGAAGTTCACGCTAACGTGTAGAACACATTATGTACATGATATCCGGGATACAATTTGTCACATGTCCCGTATGTGAGATTGTGCGAGCGTTTTCTGTTCTGATCTGTGTTCTTGTCCCTATGTCGGGTAGCATGAGTTACAGTCAGATGTCCAAACAGCTTGTGACCTATCATGGCGACTCAGACGAGGAGGACGCGAACTCGAATGCAAAAATCAGTGACGACAGCGAACCGGACAATTCCGAAGGCTAGCGTGAGTCCGATTCTCTCGTCCGGAGGTCTGGTGCAGTTCCAACGCAGTTCGAGCGCTTCAACGTCATTGCTGAGGAATGTGCTCTAAAGGACCCGGATACAGGCGGCTCCGGTTGTCATTGGTCTCTTACTCGCGGGAGGGCGATGACTGAGACAGTGAGAGTGAAGATGAAATGGCGGGAAAAGTGGTGAGTTGATTTTAAAATAAATATGCAAATTTAATTAAATATTTAATTACAATATTATTAATAAAACTAGTTGTAAGGTATCTGTAGGCGCCTCGCGTTCGTGAGTAACACGTCCAAGGGAGTTTTCATTTGTTGAAACCCTAGCTGTCATGGAAGTAAACATGCAAACTTCCTAGTAGTCTAGTTTATGTATCTAGGCCTGGTATAGGTATTCGTCATTTTGCAATCGTGATCAAGACAATTGAAATGTACAGTCTAGGTATGCACTCAGTTCCGTTGTAATGACAGTGGTATGGTATTTACTGACATAGAAATTGATATCAACAAACATTGACTATCAACAGATGCAGCACAGTGTAGTAAAGGATTGCTCATACTGACGTGTGAATAGTTGACTGTAGGTGGCATTCAACTCCTGAAGGTGTTTCTTGGTTGTCAAGTACACACAATCCCTAGCTACAATACAAAAGGGGCGACGGAAGTTCAGGAAGCATTTTCTTTGCCATTTGGTCACTTGCACGAACCGTTCTTAAACTCATCTGTAGTCAGACACGGAAACGATATGAAACGTGGTTGTGGGAGGAGAAATTTGAGATTTGTGTACACACACACACACACACACACACACACACACACACACACACACACACACCAAAAGCTCGATGGAGACCCATATAGGACCACGCTCCATTTCGTTGTGCGACCCGGATTAGAAGCCTCCCTATGTTCGGCAATTAACTTAGTTGTTAGTCTAGTTGCTAATTTTTATATTAATTTAGTTTGAGATAGCCAGACTAGATAATACACTTGAACACTACAAATGATCGGCAGGACAGACAGACAGACAGGAAACTGACAAATCAATGCCACAGACAGACAACGAGACATACAAGTCAAACCTTCTCAAACTCTGCATTTCACATTGTGTAACACCAACATGTTTTTCTGTAGTTCAACGACCATCCCACAAGTCACATTCTCTATCCACTTCAAGAGGACATCAAAGGTACATCCCCATTCAGTAGCGACTCTCCCCTCCCCCAGGGGCACCAACCACCAACAACCTGACAAAATCCCACCGTCCACCTCGCGTCAACCTACCACCGGCTCCTTCCAGACAATGCAAACCCGAGTTACAATCCAAGATAACTAATTTATTGAAAAGCAAAGACAGAGAAACATACAACTGAACAAGAGCGTACAGAAACGGAAAGACTTCCGCAATCCAAGTTTTTATGAAAACTCGTCGCTTTCCTTGGACTCGACGAGTTAGGCTTGAATTTTGAGAATCACACGTTTGACGAGACAAATTGGAGTTGGGACTGTTATTTTGATGCTCTAGGACGCTTGCAGAAGGAGCAGTACAACAAGAAAGAGAAAGAGAAGGCCAAGAGAACGCAAGTGGATTTTGTGAGCGGATCGGCATTGAAACGGCTGGCGATTGCTCCGGCTGTCGAGCTCGTTTATCTGTCTGTAAGTTTGTTTGTCCGTCTATCTGAACATATGCCTGATGATCACTACATGGATGGTGGACAAACATCTCTAGACTCTATACAATATAGATTGGCTTTTGTGGTCTGTTAAACAGCCTTAGTTTGGACTGTATAGAAAAATTGTATCCAAGTTAAGATCCTCTTACATTAGATCTGCAAGACAATCTCTCATATGTTTTTCGCAATCTGGTGCAACAAACATTCCACTGTTTGAGTCAAGTTTACTAACTGTAACGATGACTTCCTTTTTTTTCTTTCTTTCTGTCTTTTGTGTACACACTGTTAGTTGTGCACTTATATACCATCTATAAATATTTTTAATTTTTTATAATTAGTGTCTGGTGGTTGCAGTAGGTTTGCACCATACTCTTGTTCTTGCAGATTGGAAAATATAAAACAGCTTGTCTGTTTATCCATCCATCTGTCTGTCTGTAAATATGTATGTCCGTTTGTCTGTCTGTTTGTCTGTCTGTGTATGTCCAATCTTGTTCCAACTCTTGGTCTTCTTAGAACTGGCTAATAGCTATTTTAAAGCAAGCTTTGCTTTTTACACTTGATGATGTCACTTTACATGATACATGAACATAAACCATCTGTCTGTCTGTCCGTATGTATGTATGTATATCTATGTATCTGTATGTCTCAGGGCAAAGCTGCATGATACTGTGCGTGTCCACAGGTGGTGGATAGTGCAACAACCCTCAGATATGAAGGCCAGCTGTGATACAGTATAAGCAGAAAACCATTGTAATGAATGAATTTTTCTGACGCATAAGCAGTCACGGACCTGCAGCTGCAGTACCACCAGCGTGTGGCGGGACAGTAGGTGGCGCTACTGTTCCCAAAGAAAACCCACAAAGCGCGTTGACTGTACTGTGACATGGCGAGTACAGGCCGCCATCAAATAAGCCTGCGCTAACTTGAGGTCATACGCCTCGGTGCTGATCCATGTATCACGATCTATGGTCTTGGATTATGCTCTGTTGTGACGCGATGACAAAGACAACAGGCTTTTTATCATGTTTTTTAGTCGTGGGGTTACAGCAGTATAGTATTGTGGTGTACTTTATGGCAGGAATGAAGGCCCATCATTCATTCTCTGGCCAACCACTGCATCCTAGTTGCTTGCATGCTTGTTGCAGCTCCTGCCCCAGTATGTACTTGGTAATGTAGGACGAGAGAGTGGGTCTGATATTGTGCAAGTCTTACTCACTATAAACCATTCTATGCGCAGGTTCTGCTTTGTCCATCTCTCCTTGTACTTTACTCATTATCTCCCTATCTTATATCACTCTCATTGACCGGTTGTCATCACTGAAATCAGTGGACAACCATCATCATGATCATGTATGTATGTCCGTCTGTCTGTCTGTATATATGTATGTCCATCTTTCTGTCTCCATACATATATTTTCCATTTAAATCAAACGTTTACATCATGAGCAACCTAACACTAACACAACAAGACCATTACTGTCCTGAAGCATACAAACTACACTGAGCACAATACATTTCGACGTTCTAATATAGCTATGCTAATGAGTTTGTCCAAGACAACTTTTGCATTGCAACGTTGCAGAGTCACTGAAATGATTGATCACCACTTGTTCTTGAAGTCGGTCTCATTTCGTTTTCCTTCATCATCATCTCTTGCACTCTTTGCAAGCTTGTTCACCCCAACGGCCAAAATGTTGGAAAACAAGAGGAATGACCAATGGGCAGGACCCTTCTGGGAGCAGCTCAGAATTATACTTTGCCTCTTTCTTCTCCTCCCGTTTCATTGCTGCTACTCCTTCTTCTCTGGAGGCTGCCTTCACTGAGTCCAAACACCATGGATGAGCCAACAACACATCTAATTCAATGTCTGCACCTGAATCTGGGTTATAAACGAGGATGTCCGACCTCTTGTCACTGTTGACATACCGGTATTGTGGCTCTAGTTTGTGCGGCAAGTTGAGTTGAGAAAGGCAGTTAGACCATGCTGACACAATTGAGTTGTGAATGTGCACTGGACCACCGCCAGTCTTACAAGTGATTAGATGGTATCCTTGGATGTCCAGTTTCTTGCCACAATCACAACAACTGCTCGATGGCGTTCTGTAGTTGATCTCTTGACAAACTTGTGCCCGCTCTCTGTCTGTCTGTCTGTCTATCATTACATATATTTGCATATTGCAACTGCTAGTACAGGCTAAATGTTGTCCAGCGACAGCAAAGCAATTAATGAACTACTGTACCAATTGCTTGTAATAAGAGTCTAAATCTGATTTACTAGTTCTAGCAAGTCTACAGTTTTCTTGACAGCACCCAGGGCATTACATCGCTGTAGAACTACAGAAAAAGCTTCACGCCAGAGAGACTTGAATTCCGTGCTGTTCTTGCTGCCGTATTCATCCACAGACAGTTCAGACAGGTGACAAAGAAACTTGATGGCGTGCTCACCCATCTCCCATAATGCTCAAACACTAGAGTGTCCCAGTTTGAGCCACTTCCAAATATATCTACTTCCTTTCCATATTTCTGCAATTTTACCATTTCTCTCATTCGTGCTGCTTCTCCGTCTTCTTCAGCTGCTCTAAGTAGTATGTCAACATTCCACGGATGAGCAACAGATATATCTAATTCAAGATCTCTGCCGTTTTTTAGAATCAAATGCTATGATGTCAGGACATGAATTTGTGCCGTCATACAGATCTCTACGCTCTCTTGATAAGTTGTATTCATCTCTTGCAGATAATCACACCAGACACTAACAATGGAGTTGTGGGACCAAATGGGCCCTCTACCAGACTTACTTGTCAATAGGTGAAACCCTTCCCTGTCAATATTTCTTCCATAATCATATTTCTCAACAACAGAAGCAAGTATATCACACCCCACCTGCAATCTTGTTGCTAGACAAAAGTCGCTAGATTTAAGCGCAAACTTTGATGAGATTGGAATGATATTAAGCCATGCTCCTGCCCCTCCACCTAGCAGAGACCTGACACGTGCAGCCTGTCTTGTTGATTAAGGATGTTATCTGTCTGTCTGTCTATCTGTATGTCTATCTGTTGTCTGTCTGTTTGTCTGTCTGTCTGTCAATACAGCTGCTTTAAAAATCAGCCCAACGCACTAAGAATTAACATTCCCACAGCTGTCTGTCACACATGATCGAGAGTCAGACTTAGCTATTGGTGTCTCCTGCACGATAAGATTTCATTGGCATCTAATCCACATATGATGTGACTGGCAAGAAATCAAATCTCACAGATCCAAAAGTCACAAGAAAACCATACAAATCAAGTGTGTGTGTGTGTGTGGGTGTGGGTGTGTGGGGGGGGGGGCGGTGGAGCAGATGGTAGAGCGTTGGTGATGACATCCGGGATCTTGTATTCCGTGATAAGGGTTGAAGGTTTGATCCTGGTGGAGGCTCCGTTGTCGCAGTTTCCTTGAGCAAGAAACTCACACACACTTGCTTCTCTCGACTCAGGAGTATAAATGAGTACCTGGTCATTGACTGGGGTGGACATGACCACTGGCTTGACAGCAACATCATGCAGCAGACGGGTACGTGTGGGCCTTGGTGTCCAGTCCCAGAGCTGTGCCATTATCAGTGCCCCTGGATGACTCTGGCCAAGCTCCAGGTGGATTGTAGCGCTAGCCCCAAGATTCCACGTAGCGCATGGAGGCCCTGTCTCTGAAGGCAGGGGGAGCTATCTCTGCAACTGACCTCAAGGTCGACGTCGAAAGATGTGGAGGGCTTAATTAGCATTTGTCCATTTGTTTGTTTGTTTGTGTGTGTGTGTGTGTGTGTGTGTGTGTGTGTGTGTGTGTGTGTGTGTGTGTGTGTGTGTGTGTGTGTGTGTGTGTGTGTGTGTGACTCGTATAATTTCCTAAAGCAGGAAACTAACACACATTTGCTTCTCTTGACTCAGGAGTATAAATGAGTACCTGGTCATTGACTGGGGTCCTAAGCGGCCATCTGCTGTGACTGTGACATCAGCCACTGGGGTCCTGGTGAGACTTCGGGTGCTCACACTACAGTTGGCTTCACAAGTCGATGCTCCTGTGAGTGCTTGGCCTGGCTCCAGGAGTTTGCTAGCGCAGGCCCTGACTTCCCTGAGTAGCGCACAGGGCCCAGCTTAACAGCTAGAGAGAGTGACCTCTGAGAGACAGCTCCTGACATTTAGGATTTTTTAGACTCGATGGGACCGGGAGCTTCAACATACTACCAATACTGATCTTCGACAAAGATGGGCCGATGTAAGTCTGATGTCTGATGTCCTTCGTCACCACCGCCTTCAGTGGTTAGGACATGTTGCTCAAATACCTGCAATCAGATTACCAAAGAAACTATTATTTGGGTGGCTGTCACATTCTAGACCAGCTCAGGGGCCCCGCCTCACATGGAAAGACAGGATCCAGGCTGACTTGAAGTTGTTAAAACTAGAGAATTGGTATCAACTGGCACAGCAACGTCCAGAATGACGAGCTCCATGTCAGGATGAAGTTGCACGTACCTCTACTGAACGATCATTTTCATGTGCTGTGTGTTGCCGCTCCTTTTGCAGTCATTCAGGTATGAAACGGCACAAGTGGATTGTGGAACGCCAACTGCCTCTGTGTGAACAACCAGGTGCAGTGCAATGTGCCAAGTGTCATCGGTGGCTGAGAAGTAGGGGTGGACTGGCAATACATAAATGTTTAAATGTGTCTTCTTCTTCTTTGACTATGTCATCATCACTGACTCTATTATCGATCCGGTCATCATCACTTGCCTCCACTGATTGTACCTCAAGTCGGATACCGGAGCCTGATAGGACATGCTGTTGCTGCCATTGTAGTCAATGTGGACGGTGCTTCAAATCCAAGCCAGGATTCCAACGGCATAACTGTCATGGTGGCAAACGCTATTCAGTAAAAGACAGCAGTCAACTTCCCCTGTCTTGCGCATGTGGAAGACGTCTCCGGTGGTTCAAAGACATACAGACACATAAGTGCAGACAGTAACTACCTCGTCTTTCAGCTCTCCCCATATATGGGGCAGCGTGGCCAGACACTGGCAGCTGTAGTCAAGTCAAGTGTGTGTGTGTGTGTGTGTGTGTGTGTGTGTGTGTGTGTGTGTGTGTGTGTGTGTGTGTGTGTGTGCATGCGCACGTGTGTGTGTGCATGTGCGTGTGCATGTGTGTGTGTGTGTGTGTGTGTGTGTGTGTGTGTGTGTGTGTGTGTGTGTGTGTGTGTGTGTGTGGTGTGTGCGTGCATGTGTGTGTGTGTGTACATCCATACATTTGCTGTAAATCTCTTTGACAACAACTCATTCCTATCGTGCTCTTCCTTTTCCTATCACAACATCACGCTGCATCCAACATGACATTTCAATTACTCCTTATTGTGTACATCTCCATACCTTGAGCCGCTGTTTCTGTTGGAACGTCCTAAGAGTACTATGTAGATGCTGACAATCATATGACAATTGTTCAACTCGTCTGTACAACAAACAAATTCATTTAACCACAAATAATCAACCAAATTGTGCAACCCATTTAAATATTTTAGACAAAGTATACATACATGGTATACAAACATATTACATATTATTAGTCTGTAAGCTTGTTTGTCAGTCTGTCTGTACATATGCATGATGATATGCTTCATGCATCTGTCTGTCTGTCTGTGTATGTCCAATCTTGTTATGACTCTAAAACCCTGTCCACACTAGACAAGAACAGATTGCGATCGAATCGCAATCCTGCTGATCACTTTGAAAACGCTACCTCCACCTCATTTTCAGTATCACGTGACTGATGACCGATGTGTACATGTTGGTTTTTTGCTTGTGGAAAGCGTTGATACAGCAACGTAACGTGAGCAAGACCAGAGACGAGTGAGGAGGGTTAGATGTTACAACTACACGTGTAGTGCATGTGGAGGTAACGCCCACTATTTCTAATTTGATTCAACTAATCGCGATCGAAACCACCTGTTGATGTGAAGTGGATTTATCACGATCCAGTTGCCAGGGCTTTAGTCTTCTAAGAACTGGCTCATAGCTATTTTTAAAGCAAGGTTTGCATTCTACACTTGACAATGTCACTTTACATGATATATATCCAATAAACCTTCTGTCTGTCTGCCATCTGTATGCATGTATGTATGTACGTTTATCTGTCTGTATATATGTTACTTACTGTATGTCCGTCTGTCTGTCTGTCTGTCTATCTACCCATCTACCATCCCTCCTCTCATTCCACAAATCTCACAGTTTGGCGCTCTGCTTCCTGGAAGGTGGTTCTTTAGCGACCATCTGCTCCAACCTCTGAATATCAGAGAACAACTCCTCTAATTTACCCTCAATTTCCTGCTCAAGTTGAGGCGAATACGAGTGCCCTAGAGATGATATGTGACTCTGAACTTCCATCAACAATCTGCAAACACAAACAAAAATCTGAGGTCGCAAGAAGAAAACGAAATACGAAATTAGTTTTATTGTTTACTTGTTCGCTTTTTGATATAATGATTCCATTGACGAAAGGCAGAGGAAGACGGTCACAAAGGCTAGAACATCAACGAGCCACGTTGGCAGTACTGGTTATAAAATTTGTAAAATGCCCGGATAATTACAATTTACGAATCTAAGGTAACATCTTGATTATTTATTATGTTGTGAGCATGTAACTAGAAATTTGAGGATAAGTTATAAACTAGAAAACAGAAACTCCTAAAAGTTAAATATACAATCAATAAATAACTAACTAATATTTAAATTACAATAAATATATAATTAATTAATTAATCAAATTTATTTTATTATAAATGTTTTGTTGGTTACTATGTATAACAGTTAATCCTTGAATTAATTAAATGTAACTACACGTGATCTAACATATAACAATTTATCTATTGCTACACCGGTAAATATTGTTGTTAACTGTAGACAGTAAACCACATTTCTGCTCACAAACTGTGTATGTTTATAACAAAATTTCCATCTAGCAGCACATCATACTGTATGCAGCAATCCTACACAACAAGCAGCTGTTACAACAATCATTCTTAGCAGACACTTGTCTAGTCAGAGAAACATAGATACACACAAAAATGGAAAGATAAGTACATGTGATGGTTTTGATAAAGGAAACTTGTTCTTCACTGTCCTCGAGCACAGTAAGCTAGAGCGCATTCTGGAATGTTAGGTAAGTTGTATATGTAATACTGTCCACAGTTGATCACTTCAACACTAGCCTGCCTCCAACAACAATTGCCGCTAAGACTAAAGCAAACTGTTCTTGAAATTTTTTGACCAATTACATTTGGGTGAGATCCTGTTAACCATCCTGATGCATAAGTTCCACAGTAGTTCTCAGATGTGCACTTCTCTGGCATAGCTCCACCTATTGTAGGACTGAAGGAATGCCAGCCTGGTGTGAAACCATGTTGATTGCCTGAATGTCCTGTCTTATCACAGTGAATAGTTGTCTTAGAATGATGCTCAGATGTTTGTCTCCAAGTTTCATCTAAAACACGATGATTCCATGGTAAACATTGACTGGGTAGATTAAACAATTGATAATTGATAGACAATTGATGTAAATCCTGCTCATCCCCTTTGTTTCCTTTCATTCCTTTTCCTCCTTGTAACCCAATCTCCCCCTTTCCACCCTTCTCTCCACCTTTGTCTCCTTCTTCTCCTTTTTCTCCTCGAGGACCCAAACTTCCTTGCAGTCCACCGACTCCCCTCTCTCCTCTTTCTCCTTTCTCTCCACTCACTCCCATGTCTCCTTTCCTACCTGCTATTCCACGTGGACCCTGTTTACCTGCTGATCCCTTACTGCCAGGTTCGCCATTCCTTCCCACCTCGCCATTTCTTCCAGCTGGTCCTGGCAATCCAATTGGACCGTCCTTTCCTGACAAACCTGTACGACCGTCTCTTCCCGGCAAACCTTGCAATCCAGTTGAACCATCTTTTCCTGACAAACCTGGCAATCCAATTGGACCATCTCTACCTGGCAAACCTGGCAATCCAGTTGAACCGTCTTTTCCTGACAAACCATCTCTACCTGGCAAGCCTGGCAATCCGTCTCTTCCTGGTTGACCTGGTATACAAATTGCTGATTCTGGTTTGCACATCTGTTTGATGAATGACCCAAATACGTGTGCAATGTTGATTGTAACTTGTGACGACTGACTGGGAGATTCTTCCGACCTCTTCCCTCTTTCTCCTCCATACTCAGACAACGTCTCATAAACCTGCTTCATTTCCTCTTTTTCTACTTGAAGTTCCTGCAAGTCCAACTGCAACTTCTCTACGCTTTTCTCAAATCTTTTCTCCTGAACACTGAGCTTCCACAACAGAAAACCGCTAAACACAAAATTGCCCACAACTAACGATAGAAACAACGCAATCGTCCATCTGCCGGTTGGACCACAATTTCGTTGCAAAACTTTACTTCATCATCTCTTGCACTCTTTGCCAGCTTGTTCGCCCCAACGGTCAAAATGTTGGAAAACAAGAGGAATGACCAATGGGCAGGACCCTTCTGGCCGCAGCTGAGAATTATACTTTGCCTCTTTCTTCTCCTCCCGTTTCATTGCTGCTACTCCTTCTCTGGAGGCTGCCTTCACTGAGTCCAAACACCATGGATGAGCCAACGACACATCTAATTCAATGTCTGCACCTGAATCTGGGTCATAAACGAGGATGTCCAACCTCTTGTCACTGTTGACATACCGGTATTGTAGCTCTAGTTTGTGTGGCAGAGTTGAGAAAGGCAGTTAGACCATGCTGACACAATTAAGTTGTGAGTGTGCACTGGACCACCGCCAGTCTTACAAGTGATTAGATGGTATCCTTGGATGTCCAGTTCCTTGCCACAATCACAACTGCTCGGTGTCTGTCTGTTAATATGTATGTCCATCTTTTTTTGTGTCTGTGTGTCTTGTCTGTCTGTCCATCCATCTGTCTGTCTGTCTGTCTGTCTGTCTGTCTGTCAAAACAGCTGCTTTAAATATCAGCCCAATGCATTAAGAATTAACATTCCAACAGCTGTCTGTCACACATGATCGAGATTCAGACTTAGCTATTGGCGTCTCCTGCAAGATGAGATTTCATTGGCATCTAATCCACATATCATGTGACTGGCAAGAAATCAGATCCACAAGTCACAAGAAAACCATAAAAATCAAGTGTGTGCACGCACGTGTGTGGTGCTGTGGCTCAATTGGTTAGAATGCGTTTGGAGAATGGGAACATCTGGGACCTTGCAGGGTTTCCAGTTCAAGTCACGGTGATGGCAAGCTATAGCATAATTTCGTTGGGCAAGAAACTTACACACAATTGCCTCTCTCGACTCAGAAGTATAAATGAGTACCTGGTCTCTGACTGGAGTGGCAAAGGCCTCCGACTGCAACAAAGTCCATCAGCCACTGGGGTCCGGATGGGACTTTGGGTGCCCACACCACAGTTGGCGTCGCAGTCGGTGCTCCTGTGAGCACCTGGCCAGGCTCCAGGAGATTGCTTAGCATGGCCCATAGCTTCTGCTTAGTGCACAGGAACCCAGCCATCTGGCTGGGGGGCATTACCGTTTAACAGCAGCTTCTTACCCATTTTGCGATTGTGTGTGTGTGTGTGTGTGTGTGTGTGTGTGTGTGTGTGTGTGTGTGTGTGTGTGTGTGTGTGTGTGTGTGTGTGTGTGTGTGACTCGATGGGACCAAGAGCTTCAACATACTACCAATACTGATCTTCAACAAAGATGGGATGATGTAAGTCTCATGTCTGACGTCCTTCGTCGTCGCTGTCTTCAGTGGTTAGGACATGTTGCTCAAATGCCTGCAATCAGATTACCAAAGAAACTATTATTTGGGTGGCTGTCACATTCTAGACCAGCTCAGGGGCCCCACCTCACAAGGAAAGACAGGATCCAGGCTGACTTGAAGTTGTTAAAACTAGAGAATTGGTATCACCTGGCACAGCAACGTCCAGAATGGCGAGCTTCATGTCAGGCTGAAGTTACACGTACCTCTACTGAACGATCCTTTTCATGTGCTGTGTGTTGCCGCTCCTTTCGGAGTCATTCAGGTATGAAACGGCACAAGTGGATTGTGGAACGCCAACTGCCTCTGTCTGAACAACCAGGCGCAGTGCAATGTGCCAAGTGTCATCGGTGGCTGAGAAGTAGGGGTGGACTGGCAATACATAAATGTTTAAATGTGTCTTCTTATTCTTCTTTGACTATGTCATCATCATCGACTTTATTATCGATCTGGTCATCATCACTTGTCTCCACTGATTGTACCTCGAGTGGGATACCAGAGCCTGATAGGACATGCTGTTGCTGCCATTGAAGTCAATGTGGACGGTGCTTCAAATCCAAGCCAGGATTCCAACGGCATAACTGTCACCGTGGCAAACGCTGTTCAGAAAAAAAAAGCAGTCAACTTCCCCTGTCTTGCACATGTGGAAGACGTTTCCGGTGGTTCAAGGACATACAGAGACATAAATGAAGACAGTAACTACCTCGTCTTTCAGCTCTCCCCATATATGGAGCGGTGTGGCCAGACGCTGGCAGCTGTAGTCAAGTCAAGTGTGTGTGTGTGTGTGTGTGTGTGTGTGTGTGTGTGTGTGTGTGTGTGTGTGTGTGTGTGTGTATGTGTGTGCACATCCACACATTTGCTGTAAATCTCCTGACAAAAATTCATTCCTATCGTGCTCTTCCTTTTCCTATCACAACATCACGCTGCATCCAACACAACATTTCAATTACTCCTTATTGTGTACATCTCCATACCTTGAGCCGCTGTTTCTGTTGGAACGTCCTAAGAGTACTATGTAGATGCTGACAATCATATGACAATTGTTCAACTCGTCTGTACAACAAACAAATTCATTTAACCACAAATAATCAACCAAATTGTGCAACCCATTTAAATGTTTTAGACAAAGTATACATACATGGTATACAAACATATTACGTATTATTAGTCTGTAAGCTTGTTTGTCTGTCTGTCTGTACATATGGCATACGCATGATGATATGCTTCTTATATGGTAAGTTGGTGGATGGTGGACAAACGTCTATACAATATACATTGGCTCTTGCAGGGCATAGCGTGACCTCTAGAAATGGGGGCTAGACTTATGATGCTATAAGACACGCCCACTTTTTATTAGTTTGTACTTGTCTACACATTACATATCCTTACATGCATACCCAGACAGACCCACAGTGTACATAGTTAACTACCTACCTGCATGCAAACACCTGGTTGAATCGTGTCTACTTTTACATAAAACTGTGTATGCACGTCTGCTAGAAGAATTGACAAAGACAAGACGAGGCAAACCGAATGCAAGCCTGCATAATGCTATCGGTAGCTAAGTATAGACCGTACGCTTGTGTCTAGCCAAAATACCCATATACAAGATAGAAATCAAATGCAGATGTTCTAACTAAGCGTCACTTATAAGTTTGATCAATTAATATAATAACAAACTCCTTTGTCCACTAAAGTTAAATTTGTATTATATGGACATGTGACTCACTCATGAAGGATTGGTATCCCAATTTTAAAACCCATTTCCAAGCATTACGTGTCTAAAGTCCACAAATTTTAAGACGACACCTACAAATAATGGGGGCGGGGCTATAGCCAGGTCTAGCCCATGCCATGCTACTAAAAGAGTGCACCCCTGCCTCTTGTCTAGTTTAGACTGTATGGAATACAGACTTATTACTGCAGGGGTGTATCATGACCTCTAGAAATGGGGGATAGACTTCACTCTGCTACAGGACACTCCCACTTCTTACTGACTTTTAATTAACTGATATGTTAAATCAGTGGCGTATCCAGACTGAAAAAAAAGGTGATGCAAACTTGGACAATTTAGGGAGGTTTCACTAAAAGTTTGTGAATACCATAGTATACATTAATGTCTCATTACCACATGAATTTGATATCTACAACGTACTTAGTATCATGGTATATTATATGTGTACTCATGAGGAACACAAAACATACATTAATTATGTTCTGTATGTTTAAGAAAGACATTCTGAGAGGTTGTTTGTTAACAAACGTATCCAAGGTTGCATCCTAATCAACGTCACTTCTATAGTTAAAGTGCAAGTAGTGCAAGTCCATTGAGTCTTTCTTGCCTCATTATAGACTTTAGGTAAGTTATAAGACGTTAACATGTTAGGCCACTGATACCGCGCTAACAGACCTAGCAACAACGGATTAGAAACAAGAGTAAGAATGTCAGGAAAATGGTAACTTTTGTCACATTGTTTGATAGAATCCATAGGAATGATGGTTGTCTCAGTTTACTGTCCAGCACAACAGTGCATTTGCAAGTATGACGTATTTAAAGTCCACAAATTTTAAGACCACGCCTACAAATGATGGGTGGCTATAGCTCGGTCTAGCCCATGCCACACTACGCCCCTCATTACTCTAACCCTAGTGCATGCGTACCTAGTGCATCTCTTGGCAAGTTAAGATCATCATTTCTTCCTCTCTTACATTAGATCTACACGACAATCCTCGTATGTTTTTTTGTGATCTCGTGTAAAAGCCATTCCACTGTTTGAGTCAAGTTTACTGACTGTAACAATGATTTCCTCTTTTTCTTTGTTTCTCTTAACGTTGTCTTTAGTTTACACGCTCTTAGCTGTGTACTTGTGCCCTTGTAGATAGGAAAGATATAAAACAGCTTGTCTGTTCATCCGTCTGTCTGTCTGTCTGTCTGTCTGTGTATGTCCGATTTTGTCATGACTGTTAGTCTTCTAAGAACTGACAAATACCTACTTTTAAAGCAAACTTTGCTTTTTACACTTGACAATGTCACTTTACATGATATATATCCAATAAACCTTCTGTCTGTCTGTCCATCTGTAAGCATGCATGTATGTACGTTTGTCTGTCTGTATATATGTTACGTATGTCCGTCTGTCTGTCTATCTACCCATCTACCATCCCTCCTCTCATTCCACTAATCTCACAGTTTGGCGCTCTGCTTCCTGGAAGGTGGTTCTTTAGCGACCATCTGCTCCAACCTCTGAATATCAGAGAACAACTCCTCTAATTTACCCTCAATTTCCTGCTCAAGTTGAGGCGAATACGATTGCCCTAGAGATGATATGTGACTCTCAACTTCCATCAACAATCTGCAAACACAAACAAAAATCTGAGGTCGCAAGAATAAAACGAAATACGAATTTAGTTTTGTTGTTTACTTGTTCGCTTTTTGATATAATGATTCCATTGACGAAAGGCAGAGGAAGACGGTCACAAAGGCTAGAACATCCAACTAGCCATGTTGGCAGGACAGAGTATCTAAAGTTTGTAAAATGCCCGGATAATGACAATTCCCGGATTTCAAATAGCATTTTGAGCATGTAAATAGAAATTTGAGGCTAAGTTATAAATTAGAAAACGGAATCTGCTAAAAGATAAGTATACAATAAATAAATAACTAATATTATTGATTATTTAAATTACAATAAATATATAATTAATTAATTAATCAAATTATTTTTATTATAAATATTTTGTTGGTTACTATGTATAACAGTTAATCCTTAAATTAATTAAATGTAACTACACGTGATCTAACATATAACAATTTATCTATTGCTACACTGGTAAATATTGTTGTTAACTGTAGACAGCAAACCACATTTCTGCTCACAAACTGTGTATGTTTATAACAAAATTTCCATCTAGCAGCACATCATACTGTATGCAGCAATCCTACACAACAAGCAGCTGTTACAACAATCATTCTTAGCAGACACTTGTCTAGTCAGAGAAGCATAGATACACACAAAAATGGAAAGATAAGTACATGTGATGGTTTTGATAAAGGAAACTTGTTCTTCACTGTCCTCGAGCACAGTAAGCTTGATAGCAACTAGGAGTGTTAGGTAAGTTGTATATGTAATACTGTCCACAATTGATCACTTCAACACTAGTCTGCAGATAACAACAATTGCCGCTAAAACTAAAGCAAACTGTTCTTGAAATTTTTTGACCAATTAGATTTGGGTGAGATCCTTTTAACCATCCTGATGCATAAGTTCCACAGTAGTTCTCAGATGTGCACTTCTCTGGCATAGCTCCACCTATTGTAGGACTAAATGAATGCCAGCCTGGTGTGAAACCATGTTGATTGGATGAACGACCTGTCTTATCACAGTGATTAGTTGTCTTAGAACGATGCTCAGATGTTTGTCTCCAAGTTTCATTTAAAACACGATGATTCCCTGATAAACATTGACTGGGGAGACTATACCCTTTGTCCCCTTTTCCTTTCATTCCATTTATTCCTTTGTTTCCTTTCATTCCTTTTCCTCCTTGTAACCCAATCTCCCCCTTTCCACCCTTCCCTCCTTTAAAACCAGGATATCCTCGTTCACCTTTGTCTCCTTCTTCTCCTTTTTCTCCTCGAGGACCCAAAATTCCTTGCAGTCCACCTACTCCCCTCTCTCCTCTTTCTCCTTTCTCTCCTTTCTCTCCACTCACTCCCATGTCTCCTTTCCTACCTGCTATTCCACGTGGACCCTGTTTACCTGCTGATCCCTTACTGCCACGTTCACCATTCCTTCCCGCTTCGCCGTTCCTTCCAGCTGGTCCTGGCAATCCTGTACGACCATCTCTACCTGGTGGACCATCTTTTCCTGACAAACCTGGCAATCCAATTGGACCGTCCCTTCCCGGCAAACCTGGCAATCCAGTTGAACCATCTTTTCCAGACAAACCTGACAATCCGTCTCTTCCTGGTTGACCTGGTATACAAATTGCTGATTCTGGTTTGCACATCTGTTTGATGAATGACCCAAATACGTGTGCAATGTTGATTGTAACTTGTGATGACTGACTGGGAGATTCTTCCGACCTCTTCCCTCTTTCTCCTCCATACTCAGACAACGTCTCATAAACCTGTGTACAGAGACTATTTGGTCACGGGCAATTATCTCGCTCTTATTTGGTTCTCGAAACCGTTTAGCTGGGGCTTATTTGGTTTCGGCCACCTGCAGGGACTATTTGGTTTCGCTTTTATTGAACCTCAAATCAGCACTCTCCAACTCTTACAGCTGTACGAGACGGACGCAAAAGACGTGACGATGGCCATGATAATTTTTACGCGTCTCCCAGACGTCTCAATGAGCCGAAATTGAGTGCGACCTGCTACTTCTTCGTTTGTATTTGACTTCATATGAATGCCGAAGTCATCACAACATTGTCGATCGCAATTTTGCATGTCTGACGTTTTGTTTTGAGGTAAATCTCGGCTCGTCTGGTAGCGGGCGTGTCGAAAGTAGGTGGAGTAAGAATCTCTTGTAGGTTACAAGGTCAACAAACATGATTTGATCACCTAGCGCACTTGTAGAGATCTGTCTGTCTGTCTACCTGTGTGTCTGTCTGTCTACCTGTCTGTCTGTAAGTCAAGTCCAATAGTTACTTAATGACTTTGTTGTTTGCAAGGACTGATTTGTATTTAAAAATCCTAGCATATGTACAAGTAGAATCTGTATGAGAATAAATTATCTGTCTGTCTGTCTGTCTGTCTGTCTATATTTACAACATTGAAATCTACTTTAACAATCAGCTAACTTGTAGTCCAAGCTTTAAGTGACTACAATCAGCAAAACGGCAAATACAATTACCATCAATCAAACAGTTAATTAAGGGCCCCAGTTAGGACCCTTATACCCCATTCACACAAGCATTTGTACAGTAACTGTGCCAGCACGGTACGACACGGTTTGGCTTGGTTGCACTTCGTCGTGTGAATGCCGGCGGAACCAAACTGAACCGTGCTGAGTTGGCCCACCTCAAGTTGCCATGCCCGCACGGTTTGGTTCAGTTCGGTTGTGTAGTGTCTGTCAAAACGAAGACGACATCGACGTCTATGCTCGATACTTCTCCTCGATATTTCCGCAGATTGTCCTAGTGTCAGCGAGAAGTAAGCACGGACAGCTTGTTCCATGACGACGTCTGTATCTAGTGTGCGTACCAAGAGACACGCCTACTAAAATTCGGCTGCCTCGCTTTGTCAGAGCATTGTGTGAACAAGGGCTGGCTCGCTTCATTAGCCCAGGCTGGCTTGGCTCGGCTCGGCTCAGTTTGGAGCTGTGCTCGTGTGAATGGGGTATTAGTTAGTTATAGTTAGTCCAAGAAATCTGGGGCATTTGGTTGTCTGTCTGTCTGTCTGTCTTAGGTATTATATTTCTTAATAATTAGCTAACTCGTGACTAAGAGGCCCCAGCTATAAGAAAAATCATTGCATTGGCTATTCACTGCCATGCAGCTATAATAAAGAGTTGTATTAAGTTGCGATGTCCTTGAACTGCGGTTATTAAAGTGCAAATTAGTGCAAAATTTATTGCAATCATGTGTACTTGCTTACATGACAGCTATACAATCTACAAAACTTGCGCACTTCTGCAACAGTACATTACTAGTCAATCACTTGACAATATTGTTTCCATTGCCACAGCAATGTTGTCTGTTGCCCATGATTGCATGTGATGAAATGCTAATAGATGACATACTGCGTGCTTTGCTTTTGCACAGTACTTCCAGTCTTTGGTCGTGCGCAACCAATTCTAAAAAGAGGTAGATCGTCTTCCTTGCGTAGACAGTACGCATACGTTGCTGTGCACCTAAGTATCGATCGATGCCATGCAGAATCCGATCAATCGATGCATAAATCTGCAGCTAGCCACAGCATTCTACACACTAAAACACTCTAGGCACATCTCTGCAAGTGCGCTGCGTGATCAAATCATGTTTGTTTACCTTGTAACCTACAAGCGATCCGTACTCCGCCTACTTTCGACACGCCCGCTACCAGATGAGCCGAGATTTGCCTCAAAACGAAACGTCAGACACGCAAAATTGCGATCGACAATGTCGTGATGACTTCGGTATTCATATGAAGCCAAATACAAACGAAGAAGAAGCAGGTCGCACTCGCTTTCGGCTCATCGAGACGTCTGGAAGACGCGCAAAAATTATCATGGCCATCGTCACGTCGTTCGCATCCGTCTCGTACAGCTGTAAGAGTTGGAGAGTGCCGATTCGAGGCGCAATAAATGCGAAACCAAAAGTCCTCGCGACCAAATAGTCCCTGCAGGTGGCCGAAACCAAATAAGTCCTAGTTAAACGGTTTCGGGAACCAAGTAGGAGCGAGATAATTGAAAGCGACCAAATAGTCCCTGTACAAACCTGCTTCATTTCCTCTTTTTCTACTTGAAGTTCCTGCAAGTCCAACTGCAACTTCTCTACGGTTTTCTCAAATCTTTTCTCCTGAACACTGAGCTTCCACAACAGAAAACCGCTAAACACAAAATTGCCCACAACTAACGATAGAAACAACGCAATCGTCCATCTGCCGCTTGGGCCACAATTTCCTTGCAAAACTTTACAACTCTCGTCCACTTCGCTGCTGCTCATTGCATGCGCTATCGTCGTCGTTCTCTTACTAGACTCGTAGGTAACCGGTTCTCTCTTCGCGTGCACGTTACTGCGTGTGCAATCAAAGCGATGCAGTGCGCATGTCCGACCGTGACGCACTCTAATTAATATTAATTTAAGGTCGAGAAAAAATGCATTTTTACTTTAGATAAAAAAGCGATTAGAAGGATATAGCCTGCTAGAACAGAAGCTTGCACGATAACGTGTAGGAAACATGCTGCCAACTGTATATCCGGGATAATTTATCACATGTCCCGTATGTCCGTCGTGTGCGTGTTTTTGTACTCTGTTTCGTGTTCTTGTCGTTATGTTGGGTAGCATGAGTTACAGTCAGGTGTCCAAACAGCTTGTGACCTACACGACGGCGACTTAGAAGACGAGGACGCGAACTCGAATGCAAAAATCAAACGAGCGAACCGGAGTCGCGTACCATTGCTGAGGAATGTGCTCGTGAGGACCCGGATACGAACGGCTCTCGTTGTGTCTCACTGGTTTCTTATGCGCTGGAGGGCGATGACTCAGGCAGTGAGAATGAAGATGAAATGGCGGAAAAGTGGTGAGCAAACATACAAATTTAATTAAATATTTAATTACAATATTATTAATAAAATAAATAAATTAATATATTAGTTTACTCTAGTTGCTAATTTTATATTAATTTAATTTTATTTATATTAACTTTAAAATTAAATTAATTTATTTGTGATAGCCAGACTAGATAATACACTTGAACATTACAAATAATGGGCAGGACAGACAGACAGACAGGAAGCTGACAAATCAATACCACAGACAGACAACGAGACATACAAGTCAAACCTTCTCAAACTCTGCATTTCACATTGTGTAACACCAACATGTTTTTCTATAGTCCAACGACCATCCCACAAGTCACATTCTCATCCACTTCAAGATGACATCGAAGGTAAATCCCCGTTCAGTAGCGACTCTCCCCTCCCCCAGGGTCACCAACCACCGACAACCCGACAAAATCCCACCGTCCACCTCGCGTCAACCTACCACCGGCTCCTTCCAGACAATGCAAACCCGACTTACAATCCAAGATAACTAATTTATTGAAAAAGCAAAGACAGAGAAACATACGACTGAACGAGAGCGTACAGAAACGGAAAGACTTCCGCAATCCAAATTTTTATGAAAAACTCGTCACTTTCCTTGGACTCGACAAGTTAGGCTTGAATTTTGAGAATCCCACGTTTGACGAGACAAATTGGGGTTGGGGCTGTTATTTTGATGCTCTAGGACGCTTGCAGAAGGAGCAGTACGACAAGAAAGAGAAAGAGAAGGCAAAGAGAACGCAAGTGGATTTTGTGAGCGGATCGGTGTTGAAACGGCCGGCGATTGCTCCGGCTGTCGAGCTCGTTTATCTGTCTGTAAGTTTGTTTGTCCGTCTGTCTGAACATATGCCTGATGATCACTATGTGGATGGTGGACAAACATCTCTAGACTCTATACAATATAGATTGGCTTTAGTGGTCTGCTAAACAGCCTTAGTTTGGACTGTATAGAAAAATTGTATCCAAGTTAAGATCCTCTTACATTAGATCTGCAAGACAATCTCTCATATGTTTTTCACAATCTGGTGCAACAAACATTCCACTGTTTGAGTCAAGTTTACTAACTGTAACGATGACTTTATAATGTTTTATTCATTTGGATGTCTTTATGTCTGTTTACTTGTCTGTCTTTCTGTCTGTCCGTCCGTTTGCTGGTCTGTCTGACTGTTTGTCTGTCTCTGTCTATCTGTCTGTGTACATGTCAAGTCGTGCAGTTACAATCCATCTGCATTTATTTCATGTTCAATACCTTCTCTAGTCTCTTCTATATCTAGCCATACTAACTCCTTCCATGTCACTTGCAGCAAAAGTTGCCATAGTGAAGCTGGAAGGTCCTCCCTATTTGTGCCAAACGGACGAAGTCCGTGAGCTCTGCGTGAGTTCACAATACACGGGAACAAGCTATTGGGGTCCGGCTGGAAAGTCAACGAACGTGTCCAAGGTATGTGTACTGATCTGGTGATTGTGAGACGTTGGGATGGATTGTGATTGTGGTAATAGGTTCAACCGCTAGCTTCGAATGGTCAGCCGCATTTGATGAGTTTGTATGTTTGAACGGGATTGCTTGGATTTCTTGGACCGGTGAGTTGGTTTGAGATGATTGGTGGAGTGTGTGAAACGTGTGACACACACACACACACACACACACACACACACACACACACACACACACACACACACACACACACACACAATCAAATTATCAATTAATTAATTTTTTGTTTGTTTGTCTGTTTGTTTAATTAATTAATATTAATGAATTAAATTTAACAATTTATTTTTTAATTAATTACTTATTGACATTCATTGAAACAGATCACTTGTCTGAGACGATTTGAACATCCAACTAACCAAATTGTGTGTATGATATTAGGGAGGTCTTATTTTCATTTGTGGTCGTTTGGATGGTCTGATGAAAGTCCAAGGTCATCGACACAATACGGACAACCTCATTGCAACCGTTCTCGCCATTGAACCTCACAAATTTGTATACAGACAGAGGCATGGGATATTTAGTGTGCACATGTAATACACACGGGTGTGTGATTGTTGCTCATTTGTGTTGCAGGATTGCCGTGATTTCTCTCACTGTGCTGTGCGACAAACGAGTGGTTATTGTAGCCGAACAAAGACCCGGCTGCTCAGAGGATGAGGTGAGTTATTGATATTAATTAAGCTACGAGCATAAAAGAAGGACACCACATTAAGTGGTGGACTGCTTTGCGAGAAGCTCACTCTAAATGGACTGAATTGACTTCCGGTCTGTCTGTCCGTATGTCGTTATCTATGTAAGTTTGTAAGCGTGTGTTACGCCAGAGGATTAGTTGAGCCAGTCAGCAGTCGTTTTGGGACGCGAAGAGTAGGTGACGTAACAATAGCATATCGGCGTGAATTACTCTGGGAATTTGTTGAGCCAATCAGCAGTCCATTGGGACACCAACAATGGGTGACGTAACAATCCCGCGCATTATGACAGAAAAGCTGAGATGTCATATCCATAGTAAAAACGTTAATAAGGTCAAACCGTTGTCAAACTGAGAAGCACAGAGTAAAGTTCAGGTAATAGTTGTACACGTCTGTTACTTTTTTACAGAAGAATCGCAAAACAAACGAATTTATCGTTCTTCAAGAAGCCAAGAGAAGGTCCCATGGAACCATGCATGCATGCGCACAACCAACATGCATCGCATCATCCACGATCTTCAAGAGAGCAAATATGTTTTAGAGCGTGTTCACACCGACATCTGGACTAACTATGATTATGCTAACTATGATTAGGCCAACATTAACGCAAGTGTGTTCACACCACTAACTATTTTTGATTAGTAAGTCACGTGGCCACATGAGTGTAATTAGCCTCGACAGTTTTCTTTGGTCATATCCGGCAGGAATTTGCGTGAATTGTCTTGACGAATCCATTTATTTAGGTTTTGAAGAGGGAAACATTTAGTTTGCTTTGTCTGGCAGCTCCTTTAGGAACAGCAGGAAGTTGTCACGTGTACAGGCACGCATGTAGTAGACATCTGCCTGCGCTTCTGTATACGTCGCCATGTTGTTGCTGCGTTTGTACTTTTAAACATACAACACCACATCAGAGACATCGGCGGCATGCTCTTTTTGCATACTACCTCACGTGCCAAAAAGTCACGTACAAACACTAGTAATGTGGTTGTAATGCTACTCTTTATGGCGTTAGAATGGCCCTCCACTAATCATGATTAGGCCCAGTGTGAACACGCTTTTAGCTAGAGGTGTAACTACTAAGTAGTACTAATGATGAATGATTGACGTCGTCTTGCAAGAAAGACTTGTAGGAAACGTTAGTAACGCTGCTTTCTTTGTATGCGGTCGCTATACACTATGTCACTTCACAGCTATTTTGCATGCAGGTAGGAGACGTACGTCGATCTCTAGCCACGAATTAACGGAACGAAAGATGATAGCAACGGCTCAACGAAAGCATGATAATCGCGTTCACCTCAATGCAGAATTCAGAAATGACGTGCATGACAAGCTCGCTCCGTGCAAGAGTTACGCAGCTGTCACGCATGTGCATCTGCTGAATTGGAAGTAGTGTGGGACGTTGATGATATTTAGTTAGTTATGCATCCCTGTGTTGTGTTTTCAAAGAATTATACATTCTAGCAACAAGCTAATGATTAATTAATGATAATGACAATAGATGTAGACAAAAATTAATAAAATTTACATTAATATTCAAAATACACACACACACACACACACACACACACACACACACACACACACACACACACACACACACACACACACACACACACTCACACATAGCTGTGAAGCGACAGTGTAAACACAGCTTCATTTACTGGTGATGATGTAGATTACTGTTGAGTTTGAGGAGCAGACGATATACAATGCAGTTGAAGTTGAACACGCTACTCACTTTATATGCTCTTTCTGTTTGCAGGCGTTTCAGTGGATGAGTAATGTACTACCGGCTGTTGAAACGATACATAATGTGAGTGTACTGTTTTTGGTTGTTGTGTGTGTATGTGAAGTTGTATTTTGTTTAGATTCATGCGTATGCGCTTGTTCTCATGATGCCCAACTCGATGCCAATGGTGTGTGTGTGTGTGTGTGTGTGTGTGTGTGTGTGTGTGTGTGTGTGTGTGTGTGTGTGTGTACGTGTGTATGCACGTGTGCGTGTGTGTCTGTTGGTCTGTCTTTCTGTCTGTCTCTCTGTCTGTCTGTTGGTGTGTGTGTGTGTGTGTGTGTGTGTGTGTGTGTGTGTGTGTGTGTGTGTGTATGCGTGTGCGCGTGTGTGTCTGTTGGTCTGTCTTTCTGTCTGTCTCTCTGTCTGTCTGTTGGTGTGTGTGTGTGTGTGTGTGTGTGTGTGTGTGTGTGTGTGTGTGTGTGTGTGTGTAAGTGTAGATATTCCAATGTCTCTCCTCTTCTCTAGGTATAGAGCTTGTTGTTGCTTTCTATGGCTGCCTTCTTGATGGTCTCGTTCCCGTTCCCGTGTGACCTCTATCTCCATTGAACATCGCAACAATATTACCAACAGTCAAATGATCGTGGAAGTCAGCAAGTCAGTTGCCATCCTAACAATTCAACGTATCACCAAACTGCTGTGGACAAAAGAGGCTACCAGCACACTTGACGTGAAGTCTCTCCCACCTATTCTTGAGACGGACGATCCACAGAAGAGGAAGCTTGACAAGTTTTATTGTGCACCAACACCAGAGATGATTGCATACTTGGATTTCAGTGTTTCAACCACCGGTGTGCTCTCAGGAGTCAAAGTACTTACTGTGTAGTTTACTGTTGGTCTGTTTCTTTTTTGTTGGTCACTCGTTTTGGTCAGTGAGTTTGTTACAACTCGCGTAGTACAGCAGAGCAAAGCTGTGATGTTTTCAGAGGTATTTGTTTGTTTGTCTGTATGTGTCTGTCCATCTGAGTGTGACTTTGTCTTTCTGTGTGTCTGTCTACATGTCTGTCCATCTGATTGTGAATTTGTCTCCGTGTTTGTCTGTCTCTGTCTGTCTATGTGTATGTCCATTTGAATGTGTGTGTGTCCGCCTGTGTGTTTGTCAGTGTTTGTCCATCTTAGTGTGTCGGTCTGTGTTTTTGTCTATCTGTGTGTGAGTCTGTCTGTCTGTCCGTGTCTGTTAGTGTGTCTGTCCATCTGAGTATGAGTATGTCTGTCTGTCTATATGTCTGTCCATTTGATTGTGAGTATGTCTGTCTGTCTATGTGTCTGTCCATTTGAGTATGAGTGTATGTCTGTCTGTCTATATGTCTGCCCATTTGAGTGAGTACGTCTGTCTGTGTGTTTTTCTGTCTGTGTATTTGTATTTCTGTTTGTCTGTCTGTGTGTGAGTCTGTCTGTCTGTATGTGTCTGTTAGTGTGTCTGTCCATCTGAGTATGAGTATGTCTGTCTGTCTATATGTCTGTCGATTTGAGTGAGTCTGTCTCTGTGTGTTTGTCTGTTTGTGAGTATGTGAGTTTGGATTGTGATGAATTGAATGTCGTTTGTAAACGACTCTTATCATGCAGATGTCTCATCTAGCTTGTGACCTATCACGGCGAGTCAGACGAGGAGGACACGAACTCGAAGGCAAAAATTAGTGACGACAGCAAACTGGACAATTCCGAAGTCTTAGGCCAGCGTGAGTCCGATTCTCTCGTCTGGATGTTTCATGCAGTTCCAATGCATTTCAAGTGTCGATGTCATTGCTGAGGAATGTACTCATAAGGACCCGGATACAGGCGGCTCCCGTTGTGTCATTGGTCTCTTACGTGCGGGAGGGCGATAACTCAGGCAGTGAGAGTGAAGATGAAATGGCGGGAAAAGTGGTGAGTTGATTTTAAAGCAAATATGCAAATTTAATTAAATATTTAATTACAATATTATTAATAAAATAAATAAATTAATATATTAGTTGTTAGTTTAGTTGCCTATTTTATATTAATTTAATTTTATTAATGTCAATTTTAAATTAAATTAATTTATTTGTGATAGCCAGACTAGATAATACACTTGAACACTACAAATGATGAGCAGGACAGACAGACAGACAGGAAGCTGACAATCAATGCCACGGACAGACAACAAGACATACAAGTCAAACCTTCTCAAACTCTGCATTTCACATTGTGTAACACCAACATGTTTTTCTGTAGTCCAACGACCATCCCACAAGTCACATTCTCTATCCACTTCAAGATGACATCGAAGGTACAGCCCCGTTCAGTAGCGACTCTCCTCTCCCCCCAGGGGCACCAACCACCAACAACCCGACAAAATCCCACCGTCCACCTCGCATCAACCTACCACCGGCTCCTTCCAGACAATGCAAACCCGAGTTATAATCCAATTTATTGAAAAAGCAAAGACAGAGAAACATACGACTGAACGAGAGCGTACAGAAACGGAACGACTTCCGCAATCCAATTTTTTATGAAAAACTTGTCAGTCAGGCTGTCGAGGTTGTTTGTCTGTCTGTAAGTTTGTTTGTCCGTCTGTCTGAACATATGCCTGATGATCACTACGTGGATGGTGGACAAACATCTCTAGACTCTATACAATATAGATTGGCTTTTGTGGTCTGTTAAACAGCCTTAGTTTGGACTGTATAGAAAAATTGTATCCAAGTTAAGATCCTCTTACATTAGATCTGCAAGACAATCTCTCATATGTTTTTCACAATCTGGTGCAACAAACATTCCACTGTTTGAGTCAAGTTTACTAACTGCAACGATGACTTCCTTTTCTTCTTTCTGTCTTTTGTTTACACACTGTTAGTTGTGTACTTATATACCATCTATAAATATTTTTAATTTTTTTATAATTAGTGTCTGGTGGTTGCAGTAGGTTTGCACCATACTGTTGTTCTATGGAGGCATATGTATGTATATATGTCTGTCCATCTTTCTGTCTCCATACATATATTTTTCATTTAAATCAAACGTTTACATCATGAGCAATCTAACACTAACACAACAAGACCATTACTGTCCTGAAGCATACAAACTACACTGAGCACAATACATTTCAACATTCTAATCTCGATATGCTAATGAGTTTGTCTGAGACGACTTTTGCATTGCAATGTTGTAGTGTTACTGAAATGATTGATCACCACTTGTTCTTGAAGTCGGTCTCATTTCGTTTTCCTTCATCATCTCTTGCACTCTTTGCCAGCTTGTTCACCCCAACAGCCAAAATGTTGGAAAACAAGAGGAATGACCAATGGGCATGACCCTTCTGGCAGTAGCTCAGAATTATATTTTGCCTCTTTCTTCTCCTCCCGTTTCATTGCTGCTACTCCTTCTCTGGAGGCTGCCTTCACTGAGTCCAAACACCATGGATGAGCCAACGACATATCTAATTCAATGTCTGCACCTGAATCTGGGTCATAAACGAGGACGTCCGACCTCTTGTCACTGTTGACATACCGGTATTGTGGCTCTAGTTTGTGCAACAAGTTGAGTTGAGAAAGGCAGTTAGACCATGCTGACACAATTGAGTTGTGAGTGTGCACTGGACCACCCCCAGTCTTACAAGTGATTAGATGGTAACCTTGGATGTCCAGTTCCTTGCCACAATCACAACTGCTCGATGTCTGTCTGTAAATATGTATGTCCGTCTGTCTGTCTGTTGTCTGTCTGCACATCTGTCTGCCTGTCTCCATCCGTCCGTCTGTGTGTGTGTGTGTGTGTGTGTGTGTTGTCTATCTGTCCGTCTGTCTGTTAATACAGCTGCTTTACATATCAGCCCAATGCACTAAGAATTAACATTCCAACAGCTGTCTGTCACACATGATCGAGAGTCAGACTTAGCTATTGGTGTCTCCTGCAAGATGAGATTTCAGGTGACTGACAAGATATCAAATCTCACAGATCCACAAGTCACAAGAAATCCATACAAATCAAGTGTGTGTGTGTGTGTGTGTGTGTGTGTGTGTGTGTGTGTGTGTGTGTGTGTGTGTGTGCGTGCGTGCGTGCGCTGTGGCTCAATTGGTTAGAGAGTGCATTTGGAGAATGGAAACCCTCCCATGGGACCTTGCAAGGTTGCAAGTTCAAGTCACAGTGATGGCAAGCTATGGCATAATTTCCTTGGCCAAAAAACTTATACACAATTGCCTCTCTCGACTCAGGAGTATAAATGAGTACCTGGTCTTTCACTGGAGTGGCAAAGGCCTCCGACTGCGACAAAGTCCATCAGCCACTGGGGTCGGGAATTCGGGTGCCCACACCACAGTTGGAGTCGCAGTCGGTGCTCCTGTGAGCACCTGGCCAGGCTCCAGGAGATTGCTTACCATGGCCCATAGCTCCTACTTAGTGCACAGGAACCCAGCTGTCTGGCTGGGGCATTACCGTTTAACAGCAGCTCCTTATCCATTTGCCATTTGTGTGTGTGCGTGTGCTTGCGTGCGCACGTGTGTGCGCACACGAGTGCGACTCGATGGGACCAGGAGCCTCAACATACTACCAATACTGATCTTCAACAAAGATGGGACGATGTAATTCTGATGTCTGACGTCCTTCGTTGTCGCCACCTTCAGTGGTTAGGACATGTTGCTCAAATGCCTGCAATCAGATTACCAAAGAAACTATTATTTGGGTGGCTGTCACATTCTAGACCAGCTCAGGAGTCCGCCTCAGGTGGAAAGACAGGATCCAGGCTGACTTGAAGTTGCTAAAACTAGAGAATTGGTATCACCTGGCACAGCAACGTCCAGAATGGCGAGCTTCATGTCAGGGTGAAGTTACACGTACCTCTACTGAACGATCCTTTTCATGTGCTGTGTGTTGCCGCTCCTTTCGCAGTCATTCAGGTATGAAACGGCACAAGTGGATTGTGGAATGCCATCTGCCTCTGTGTGAACCAGACGCAGTGCAATGTGCCAAGTGTCATCGGTGGCTGAGAAGTAGGGGTGGACTGGCAATACACAAATGTTTAAATGTGTCTTCTTCTTCTTCTTCTTTGACTATGTCATCATCATCAACTCTATTATTGATCCGGTCATCATCACTTGCCTCCACTGACTGTACCTCAAGTCGGATACCGTAGCCTGATAGGACATGCTGTTGTTGCCATTGTAGTCAATGTGGACGGTGCTTCAAATCCAAGCCAGGATTCCAACGGCATAACTGTCATCATGGCAAACGCTGTTCAGAAACAGACAGCAGTCAACTTCCCCTGACTTGCACACGTGGAAGACGTTTCCGGTGGCTCAAGGACATACAGAGACATAAGTGCAGACAGTAACTACCTCGTCTTTCAGCTCTCCCCATAGATGGGGCAGCGTGTCAGACACTGGCAGCTGTAGTCAAGTGTGTGTGTGTGTGTGTGTGTGTGTGTGTGTGTGTGTGTGTGTGTGTGTGTGTGTGTGTGTGTGTGTGTGTGTGTGTGTGTGTGTGTGTGTGTGTGTACATCCATACATTTGCTGTAAATCTCCTTGACAACAATTCATTCCTACCGTGCTCTTCCTTTTCCTATCACAACATCACGCTGCATCCAACACGACATTTCAATTACTCCTTATTGTGTACATCTCCATACCTTGAGCCGCTGTTTCTGTTGGAACGTCCTAAGAGTACTATGTAGATGCTGACAATCATATGACAATTGTTCAACTCGTCTGTACAACAAACAAATTCATTGAACCACAAATAATCAACCACATTGTGCAACCCATTTAAATGTTTTAGACAAAGTATACATACATGGTATACAAACATATTACTTATTATTAGTCTGTAAGCTTGTTTGTCCGTCTGTCCGTACATATGCATGATGATATGCTTCATGCATTCGTCTGTCTGTCTGTGTATGTCCAATCTTGTTATGACTCTGAAACCCTGTCCACACTAGACCAGAATGGATTGCGATTGAATCACGATCCTGCTGATCACTTTGAAAATTGCACTTTGAAAACGCTACTCCCGCCTCATTTTCGGTATCATGCGACTGATGACCAATGTATACGTGTGGGTTCTTTGCTTGTAAAAGCATTGATACAGTGCAGTGACATAAGGTGAGCAAGAACAAAGACGAGTGAGGAGGGTTAGATGTTTCGACTACACGTGGAGCTTACGTGAACGTAAAGCCTACTATTTCTAATTTGATTCAACCAATCGCAATCGAAACCACCTCTTGATATGGGTTGGATTTATCGTGATCCAGTTGCCAGTGTGGGCAGGGCTTTAGTCTCCTAAGAACTGGCTAATAGCTATTTTTAAATAAGCAAGGTTTGCTTTCTACAATTGACAATGTCACTTTACATAATATATATCCAATAAACCTTCTGTATGTATGTCTGTCTGTCTATGTGTCTGTATGTATGTCCATCAGTTTGTCTATCTATCTGTCTGTCCGTCTGTCTGTCTGTCTATCTACCCATCTATCATCCCTCCTCTCATTCCACAAATCTCACAGTTTGGCGCTCTGCTTCCTGGAAGGTGGTTCTTTAGTGACCATCTGCTCCAACCTCTGAATATCAGAGAACAACTCCTCTAATTTACCCTCAATTTCCTGCTCAAGTTGAGGCGAATACGAGTGCCCTAGAGATTATATGTGACTCTCAACTTCCATCAACAATCTGCAAACACAAACAAAAATCTGAGGTCGCAAGAAGAAAACGAAATACGAAATTAGTTTTGTTGTTTACTTGTTCGCTTTTTGATATAATGATTCCATTGACGAAAGGCAGAGGAAGACGCTCACAAAGGCTAGAACATCAACGAGAAATGTTGGCAGAACACGTACGGGTTATAAAATTAGTAAACTGCCCGGATAATTACAATTTCCGGATTTCAAGTAACATTTGAATTATTTATGTTGTGGGCATGTAAATAGAAATGTGAGGATAAGTTATAAATTAGAAAACAGAATCTCCAAAAGGTAAGTATGAAATTAATAAAAAATTTAATTAATATTATTAATTATTTAAATTACAATAAATATATAATTAATTAATTAATTGATCAAATTCAGTTTTATTATAAATATTTTGGTGGTTACTATGTATAACAGTTAATCCTTAAATTAATTAAATGTAACTACACGTGATCTAACATATAACAATTTATCTATTGCTACACCCGTAAATATTGTTGTTAACAGTAGACAGCAAACCACATTTCTGCTCATAAACTGTGTATGTTTATAACAAAATTTCCATCTAGCAGCACATCATACTGTATGCAGCAATCCTACACAACAAGCAGCTGTTACAACAATCATTCTTAGCAGACACTTGTCTAGTCAGAGAAGCATAGATACACACAAAAATGGAAAGATAAGTACATGTGATGGTTTTGATAAAGGAAACTTGTTCTTCACTGTCCTCGAGCACAGTAAGCAAAAGTGCAACCTGGAGTGTTAGGTAAGTTGTATATGTAATACTGTCCACAGTTGATCACTTCAACACTAGTATGCCATTGACAACAATTACTGCTCCAACTAAAGCAAACTGTTCTTGAAATTTTTTGACCAATTACATTTGGGTGAGATCCTTTTAACCATCCTGATGCAAGAGTTCCACAGTAGTTCTTAGGTGTGCACTTCTCTGGCATAGCTCCACCTATTGTAGGACTGAATGAATGCCAGCCTGGTGTGAAACCATGTTGATTGGGTGAATAATCACAGTGAATAGTTGTATTAGAATGATGCTCAGATGTTTGTCTCCAAGTTTCATTTAAAACACGATGATTCCATGGTAAACATTGACTGGGTAGACCAAACAATTGATGTAAATCCTGCTCATCCCCTTTCATTCCTTTGTTTCCTTTCATTCCTTTTCCTCCTTGTAACCCAATCTCCCCCTTTCCACCCTTCCCTCCTTTAAAACCAGGATATCCTCGTTCACCTTTGTCTCCTTCTTCTCCTTTTTCTCCTCGAGGACCCAAAATTCCTTGCAGTCCACTGACTCCCCTCTCTCCTCTTTCTCCTTTCTCTCCACTCACTCCCATGTCTCCTTTCCTACCTGCTATTCCGCGAGGACCCTGTTTACCTGCTAATCCCTTACTGCCAGGTTCACCATTCCTTCCCACCTCGCCATTTCTTCCAGCCGGTCCTGGCAATCCAATTGGACCGTCCTTTCCTGACAAACCTCTACGACCGTCTCTTCCTGGCAATCCATCTCTACCAGGTGAACCATCTTTTCCTGGTTGACCTGGTATACAAATTGCTGATTCTGGTTTGCACATCTGTTTGATGAATGACCCAAATACGTGTGCAATGTTGATTGTAACTTGTGACGACTGACTGGGAGATTGTTCCGACCTCTTCCCTCTTTCTCCTCCATACTCAGACAACGTCTCATAAACCTGCTTCATTTCCTCTTTTTCTACTTGAAGTTCCTGCAAGTCCAACTGCAACTTCTCTACGCTTTTCTCAAATCTTTTCTCCTGAACACTGAGCTTCCACAACAGAAAACCGCTAAACACAAAATTGCCCACAACTAACGATAGAAACAACGCAATCGTCCATCTGCCGCTTGGGCCACAATTTCCTTGCAAAACTTTACAACTCTCGTCCACTTCGCTGCTGCTCATTGCATGCGCTATCGTCGTCGTTCTCTTACTAGACTCGTAGGTACCCAGTCCTCTCTTCGCGCGCACGTTACTGAGTGTGCAATCAAAGCGATGCAGTGCGCATGTCCGACCTTGACGCCCATCTAGTAATATTAATTTATGGTCGAGAAAAAATGCACATTTTCACTATAGATAAAAAATAATTAGGGGGATGTAGCCTGCTAAAGCAGAAGCTTGCACGATAACGTGTAGGAAACATGCTGTCAACTGTATATACGGGATAATTTATCACATGTCCCGTATGTACGTAGTGTGCGTGTTTTCTACTCTGTTTCGTGTTCTTGTCGTTATGTCGGGTAGCATGAGTTACAGTCATGTGTCCAAACAGCTTGTGACCTACACCACGGCGACTCAGACGAGGAGGACGCGAACTCGAATGCAAAAATCAAACGAGCGAACCGGAGTCGCGTTAGGCTAGAGTCGCGTATCATTGCTGAGGAATGTGCTCGTAAGGACCCGGATACAAACGGCTCCCGTTGTGTCCCATTGGTTTCTTATGCGCTGGAGGGCGATGACTCAGGCAGCGAGAATGAAGATGAAATGACGGGAAGAGTGGTGAGTTGATTTTAAAATAAATATACAAATATAATTAAATATTTAATTACAATATTATTAATAAAATAAATAAATTAATATATTAGTTGTTAGTCTAGTTGCTAATTTTATATTAATTTAATTTTATTAATATCAATTTTTAAATTATATTAATTGTTTGTGATAGCCAGACTAGATATACACTTGAACACTACAAATGATGGCAGGACACACAGACTGACAGGAAACTGACAAATCAATACCACGGACAGACAACAAGACATACAAGTCAAACCTTCTCAAACTCTGCATTTCACATTGTGTAACACCAACATGTTTTTCTGTAGTCCAACGACCATCCCACAAGTCACATTCTCTATCCACTTCAAGATGACATCGAAGGTACATCCCCGTTCAGTAGCGACTCTCCCTCCCGCCAGGGGCACCAACCACCGACAACCCGACAAAATCCCACCGTCCACCTCGCATCAACCTACCACCGGCTCCTTCCAGACAATGCAAACCCGAGTTACAATCCAAGATAACTAATTTATTGAAAATGCAGACAGAGAAACATACGACTGAACGAGAGCGTACAGAAACGGAAAGACTTCCGCAATCCAAGTTTTTGTGAAAAACTCGTCACTTTCCTTGGACTTGATGAGTTAGGCTCAAATTTTGAGCATCGCACGTTTGACGAGACAAATTGGGTTTGGGACTGTTATTTTGATGCTCTAGGACGCTTGCAGAAGGAGCAGTACAACAAGAAAGAAAGAGAACAAACATTCCACTGTTTGAGTCAAGTTTACTAACTGTAACGATGACATCCTTTTTTCTTTCTTTCTGTCTTTTGTTTACACACTGTAGTTGTGCACTTGTATACCATCTATAAATATTTTTTATAATTAGTGTGTGGTGGTTGCAGTAGGTTTGCACCATACTGTTGTTCTATGGAGGAAAACGGCCACACGTGCCATTGCACATTGGAAAAATATAAAACAGCTTGTCTTTTCATCCATCCATCTGTCTGTCTGTAAATATGTCGTCTGTCTGTCTGTCTGTCTGTCTGTCTGTGTATGTTCAATCTTGTTCCAACTCTAAGACCTGGCTAGTAGCCATTTTTGAAGCAAGCAGTGCTTTTACACTTGACGATGTCACTTTTACATGAACCATCTGTCTGTCTGTCCGTGTGTATGTATGCATGTATGCAGTGTAGAAAACAAGGAATTATTTTGGCTGGGACAAACTGAGTCTAGGTAGGACATTCATTCATCAATAAGTCCCGCCCCTACTGCAGCCATTTTGCATATAATTTTTGATAAGCTGTTATCATATGACAATTGTTAACTATATGATGGTTATGTGTGCTAAATGCCACCAATTATCTCAATGCTGTAATTGCATTCCAGGGTTTTGCTACATGGAAGTTTTTACCAACGTAATGCATCTACATCTTGTTAGGAAAAGAAACATCACTATGTTAGAATGTCGGCTTGTTATTCTGTAGTCTATGGGTACTGTACTGTGTTTCTGTGTTTCTCATAGTGTTGTGTTGCAAATAAAGTCAATTTGGAATAGCAGCACCTACTAAACAAACACGGGCATTATGAACTTCTGGACCCAAAGTGAGAGCCAACAACGACAAGTTGACATTACTGGACAGCTACCTAGTATACAGTACGTTCCAGCTGAGATTTTCTATGGATAAATCATACTAGGAGGCACCTATACTTATGAAATTAACATCAATGGAAAGCCCATCACGTACCGAGAGACAAACTTTACACTGTCATAGGCATAGGAGGAGACGTTTTGTCGGAACACTCCAACACTGATATAGTATTTGGTTGGACAAACAACACAGTTGGTAGGACATTGTCTGATGTCTGACCGATATTTTCCACACTATGTCTGTATGTATGTCCATCTTTCTGTCTCAATACATACATTTTCCATTAAATCAAACGTTTACATCATGAGCAACCTAACACTAACACAACAAGACCATTACTGTCCTAAAGCATACAAACTACACTGAGCACAATACATTTCGACGTTCTAATCTCGCTATGCCAATGAGTTTGTCCCAGACGACTTTCCCATTGCAACATTGTAGTGTCACTGAAATGATTGATCACCACTTGGTCTTGAAGTCGGTCTCATTTCATTTTCCTTCATCATCTCTTGCACTCTTTGCCAGCTTGTTCGCCCCAACGGTCAAAATGTTGGAAAACAAGAGGAATGACCAATGGGCAGGACCCTTCTGGCCGCAGGTGAGAATTATACTTTGCCTCTTTCTTCTCCTCCCGTTTCATTGCTGCTACTCCTTCTCTGGAGGCTGCCTTCACTGAGTCCAAACACCATGGATGAGCCAACGACACATCTAATTCAATGTCTGCACCTGAATCTGGGTCATAAACGAGGATGTCCGACCTCTTGTCACTGTTGACATACCGGTATTGTAGCTCTAGTTTGTGTGGCAGAGTTGAGAAAGGCAGTTAGACCATGCTGACACAATTAAGTTGTGAGTGTGCACTGGACCAACCCCAGTTTTACAAGTGATTAGATGGTATCCTTGGATGTCCAGTTCCTTGCCACAATCACAACTGCTCGATGTCTGTCTGTTAATATGTATTTCCATCTTTTTGTGTGTCTGTGTGTCTTGTCTGTCTGTCCATCCATCTGTCTGTCTGTTGTCTGTCTGTCTGTCTGTCAATACAGCTGCTTTAAATATCAGCCCAATGCACTAAAAATTAACATTCCAACAGCTGTCTGTCACACATGATCGAGAGTCAGACTTAGCTATTGGTGTCTCCTGCAAGATGAGATTTCATTGGCATCTAATCCACATATCATGTGACTGGCAAGAAATCAAATCTCACAGATCCACAAGTCACAAGAAAACCATAAAAATCAAGTGTGTGTGTGTGTGTGTGCGCGCGCACGCGCGTGCGTGTGGTGCTGTGGCTCAATTGGTTAGAATGCGTTTGGAGAATGGAAACATCTGGGACCTTGCAGGGTTTCCAGTTCAAGTCACGGTGATGGCAAGCTATAGCATAATTTCCTTGGGCAAGAAACTTACACACAATTGCCTCTCTCGACTCAGAAGTATAAATGAGTACCTGGTCTCTGACTGGAGTGGCAAAGGCCTCCGACTGCAACAAAGTCCATCAGCCACTGGGGTCCGGATGGGACTTTGGGTGCCCACACCACAGTTGGCGTTGCAGTCGGTGCTCCTGTGAGCACCTGGCCAGGCTCCAGGAGATTGCTTAGCATGGCCCATAGCTTCTGCTTAGTGCACAGGAACCCAGCCATCTGGCTGGGGGCATTGCCGTTTAACAGCAGCTTCTTACCCATTTTGCGATTGTGTGTGTGTGGTGTGTGTGTGTGCACGTATGTGCGTGCATGTGCATGTGCGTGTGTGTGTGTGTGTGTGTGTGTGTGTGTGTGTGTGTGTGACTCGATGGGACCAAGAGCTTCAACATACTAACAATACTGATCTTCGACAAAGATGGGATGATGTAAGTCTGATGTCTGACGTCCTTCATCGTCGCCACCTTCAGTGGTTAGGACATGTTGCTCGGATGCCTGCAATCAGATTACCAAAGAAACTATTACTTGGGTGGCTGTCACATTCTAGACCAGCTCAGGGGCCCCGCCTCACATGGAAAGACAGGATCCAGGCTGACTTGAAGTTGTTAAAACTAGAGAATTGGTATCACCTGGAACAGCAACGTCCAGAATGGCGAGCTTCATGTCAGGGTGAAGTTACACGTACCTCTACTGAACGATCCTTTTCATGTGCTGTGTGTTGCTGCTCCTTTTGCAGTCATTCAGGTATGAAACGGCACAAGTGGATTGTGGAATGCCAACTGCCTCTGTGTGAACAACCAGGCGCAGTGCAATGTGCCAAGTGTCATCGGTGGCTGAGAAGTAGGGGTGGACTGGCAATACATAAATGTTTAAATGTGTTTTCTTCTTCTTCTTTGACTATGTCATCATCATCAACTCTATTATCGATCCGGTCATCATCACTTGTCTCCACTGATTGTACCTCAAGTAGGATACCGGAGCCTGATAGCACATGCTGTTGCTGCCATTGAAGTCAATGTGGATGGTGCTTCAAATCCAAGCCAGGATTCCAACGGCATAACTGTCACCGTGGCAAACGCTGTTCAGAAAAGACAGCAGTCAACTTCCCCTGTCTTGCACATGTGGAAGACGTTTCCGGTGGTTCAAGGACATACAGAGACATAAGTGCAGACAGTAACTACCTCGTCTTTCAGCTCTCCCCATATATGGAGCGGCGTGGCCAGACACTGGCAGCTGCAGTCAAGTGTGTGTGTGTGTGTGTGTGTGTGTGTGTGTGTGTGTGTGTGTGTGTGTGTGCGTGTGTGTGTGTACATCCACACATTTGCTGTAAATCTCCTTGACAACAATTCATTCCTATCGTGCTCTTCCTTTTCCTATCACAACATCACGCTGCATCCAACACGACATTTCAATTACTCCTTATTGTGTACATCTCCATACCTTGAGCCGCTGTTTCTGTTGGAACGTCCTAAGAGTACTATGTAGATGCTGACAATCATATGACAATTGTTCAACTCGTCTGTACAACAAACAAATTCATTTAACCACAAATAATCAACCAAATTGTGCAACCCATTTAAAAGTTTTAGACAAAGTAAACATACATGGTATACAAACATATTACGTATTATTAGTCTGTAAGCTTGTTTGTCTGTCTGTCTGTACATATGGCATAGGCATGATGATATGCTTCTTATATGGTCAGTTGGTGGATGGTGGACAAACGTCTATACAATATACATTGGCTCTTGTAGGGCATAGCGTGACCTCTAGAAACGGGGGCTAGACTTATGATGCTATAAGACACGCCCACTTTTTATTAGTTTGTACTTGTCCACACATTACATATCCTTACATGCATACCCAGACAGACCCACAGTGTACATAGTTAACTGCCTACCTGCATGCAAACACCTGGTTGAATCGTGTCTACTTTTACATAAAACTGTGTATGCACGTCTGCTAGAAGAATTGACAAAGACAAGACAAGGCAAACCGAATGCAAGCCTGCATAATGCTATCGGTAGCTAAGTATAGACCGTACGCTTGTGTCTAGCCAAAATACCCATATACAAGATAGAAATCAAATGCAGATGTTCTAACTAAGCGTCACTTATAAGTTTGATCAATTAATATAATAACAAACTCCTTTGTCCACTAAATTTAAATTTTATTACATGGACATGTGACTCACTCATGAAGGATTGGTATCCCAATTTTAAAACCCATTTCCAAACATTACGTGTCTAAAGTCCACAAATTTTAAGACGACACCTACAAATAATGGGGGCGGGGCTATAGCCAGGTCTAGCCCATGCCATGCTACTAAAAGAGTGCACCCCTGCCTCTTGTCTAGTTTAGACTGTATAGAATACAGATGTATTACTGCAAGGGTGTATCGTGACCTCTAAAAATGGGGGATAGACTTCACTCTGCTACAGGACACTCCCACTTCTTACTGACTTTTAATTAACTAATATGTTAAATCAGTGGCGTATCCAGACTGGAAAAAAGGTGATGCAAACTTGGACAATTTAGGGAGGTTTCACTAAAAGTTTGTGAATACCATAGTATACATTAATGTCTCATTACCAGATGAATTTGATATCTACAACGTACTTAGTATCATGGTATATTATATGTGTACTCATGAGGAACACAAAACATACATTAATTATGTCCTGTATGTTTAAGAAAGACATTCTGAGAGGTTGTTTGTTAACAAACGTATCCAAGGTTGCATCCTAATCAACGTCACTTCTATAGTTAAAGTGCATGTAGTGCAAGTCCATTGAGTCTTTCTTGCCTCATTATAGACTTTAGGCAAGTTATAAGACGTTAACATGTTAGGCCACTGATACCGGGCTAACAGACCTAGCAACAACGAATTAGAAACGAGAGTAAGATTGTCAGGAAAATGGTAACTTTTGTCACATTGTTTGATAGAATCCACAGGAATGATGGTTGTCTCAGTTTACTGTCCAGCACAACAGTGCATTTCCAAGCATGACGTATTTAAAGTCCACAAATTTTAAGACCACGCCTATAAATGATGGGTGGCTATAGCTCGGTCTAGCCCATGCCACGCTACGCCCCTCATTACTCTAACCCTAGTGCATGCGTGCCTAGTGCATCTCTTGGCAAGTTAAGATCATCATTTCTTCCTCTCTTACATTAGATCTACACGACAATCCTCGTATGTTTTTTGTGATCTCGTGCCAAAGCCATTCCACTGTTTGAGTCAAGTTTACTGACTGTAACAATGATTTCCTCTTTTTCTTTGTTTCTCTTCACGTCTTTTGTTTACACGCTCTTAGCTGTGTACTTATATATTCATAAATAATTAGTGTCTGGTGGTTGCAGTAGGTTTGCACCGTACTGTTGTTATATGTATGCAAGGACCACAAGTGCCCTTGTAGATAGGAAAGATATAAAACAGCTTGTCTGTTCATTCGTCTGTCTGTCTGTCTGTCTGTCTGTCTGTGTATGTCCAATCTTGCTATGACTTAGTCTTCTAAGAACTGGCAAATAGCTTTTTTAAAAGCAAGCTTTGCATGTTACACTTGAAAATATCACTTTACATGATATATATCCAATAAACCTTCTGTCTGTCTGTCCATCTGTATGCATGTATGTATGTACGTTTGTCTGTCTGTATATATGTTACGTATGTCCGTCTGTCTGTCTATCTACCCATCTACCATCCCTCCTCTCATTCCACAAATCTCACAGTTTGGCGCTCTGCTTCCTGGAAGGTGGTTCTTTAGCGACCATCTGCTCCAACCTCTGAATATCAGAGAACAACTCCTCTAATTTACCCTCAATTTCCTGCTCAAGTTGAGGCGAATACGAGTGCCCTAGAGATGATATGTGACTCTCAACTTCCATCAACAATCTGCAAACACAAACAAAAATCTGAGGTCGCAAGAATAAAACGAAATACGAAATTAGTTTGGTTGTTTACTTGTTCGCTTTTTGATATAATGATTCCATTGACGAAAGGCAGAGGAAGACGGTTACAAAGGCTAGAACATCAACGAGAAATGTTGGCAGAACATGTACGGGTTATAAAATTAGTAAAATGCCCGGATAATTACAATTCCCGGATTTCAAGTACTATTTGAATTATATATTATGATGTGAGCATGTAAATAGAAATTTGAGGCTAAGTTATAAATTAGAAAACAGAATCTCCTAAAGTAAGTATGCAATTAATAAAAGAACTAATTAATATTATTGATTATTTAAATTACAATAAATATATAATTGATTGATCAAGTTTTGTTTTATTATAAATATTTTGTTGGTTCCTATGTATAAAAGTTAATCCATAAATTGAATAAATGTAACTACACGTGATCTAACATATAACAATTTATCTATTGCTACAACGGTAAATATTGTTGTTAACTGTAGACAGCAAACTACATTTCTGCTCACAAACTGTGTATGTTTAGAACAAAATTTCCATCTAGCAGCACATCATACTGTATGCAGCAATCCTACACAACAAGCAGCTGTTACAACAATCATTCTTAGCAGACACTTGTCTAGTCAGAGAAGCATAGATACACACAAAAATGCAAAGATAAGTACATGTGATGGTTTTGATAAAGGAAACTTGCTCTTCACTGTCCTCGAGCACAGTAAGCTAGATAGCAACCTGGAGTGTTAGGTAAGTTGTATATGTAATACTGTCCACAGTTGATCACTTCAACACTAGTCTGACTCCAACAACAATTACTGCTGTAACTAAAGCAAACTGTTCTTGAAATTTTTTGACCAATTACATTTGGGTGAGATCCTTTTAACCATCCTGATGCATTAGTTCCACAGTAGTTCTCAGATGTGCACTTCTCTGGCATAGCTCCACCTATTGTAGGACTGAATGAATGCCAGCCTGGTGTGAAACCATGTTGATTGTCTGAACGACCTGTCTTATCACAGTGATTACTTGTCTTAGTATAACGCTCAGATGCTTGTCTCCAAGTTTCATTTAAAACACGATGATTCCATGGTAAACATTGACTGGGTAAACCAAACAATTGATGTAAATCCTGCTCATCCCCTTTGTTTCCTTTCATTCCTTTTCCTCCTTGTAACCCAATCTCCCCCTTTCCACCCTTCCCTCCTTTAAAACCAGTATATCCTCGTTCACCTTTGTCTCCTTCTTCTCCTTTTTCTCCTCGAGGACCCAAAATTCCTTGCAGTCCACCTACTCCCCTCTCTCCTCTGTCCCCTTTCTCTCCACTCACTCCCATGTCTCCTTTCCTACCTGCTATTCCACGTGGACCCTGTTTACCTGCTGATCCCTTACTGCCAGGTTCACCATTCCTTCCCGCTTCGCCGTTTCTTCCAGCTGGTCCTGGCAATCCAGTTGAACCATCTTTTCCTGGCAAACCGTCTCTACCTGGCAAACCTGGCAATCCGTCTCTTCCTGGTTGACCTGGTATACAAATTGCTGATTCTGGTTTGCACATCTGTTTGATGAATGACCCAAATACGTGTGCAATGTTGATTGTAACTTGTGACGACTGACTGGGAGATTGTTCCGACCTCTTCCCTCTTTCTCCTCCATACTCAGACAACGTCTCATAAACCTGCTTCATTTCCTCTTTTTCTACTTGAAGTTCCTGCAAGTCCAACTGCAACTTCTCTACGCTTTTCTCAAATCTTTTCTCCTGAACACTGAGCTTCCACAACAGAAAACCGCTAAACACAAAATTGCCCACAACTAACGATAGAAACAACGCAATCGTCCATCTGCCGCTTGGGCCACAATTTCCTTGCAAAACTTTACAACTCTCGTCCACTTCGCTGCTGCTCATTGCATGCGCTATCGTCGTCGTTCTCTTACTATCTGACCAACAGTAGATATGAGCACATCGATACAAACAGCAAAAGATACGGTGAAACAGACGACGCAATGTCGTGTCCTAAAGTGATTCCGTCTCATCCACATCCAACCGTAAGATGCGAAGAACCGGCACTTCCGTTCTCCATGATATCCTCACCAATGTGACTGTAAACGATGCAAGAATGGCCATAACCTGAACTGCTTTCGTCGTTGAAGTGCAAAGCACTCAATTGAAATCACCAATCTCGTCGGACGCGCGAGGCACACACGGGACATCGATACGGGTTCCACCTCTAGTTGTTGTGTATCTTTCTATGATTTTTTCTCTCCGATTTCGAGTGAACACCGAAAGCACGAACGACCAACAGGCAACGCCAAACAGTTGCCCATATCATGGACTACTCCAGCGTGCCCCCAGAAGTCCACCAGAAGCTCGCAGATCTCGAACTTGAACTCGAAGAAGGCAAGTCACACACATACCTCACACAGTAGTCAATCCAGTGTCCTCTTTACAGGCGATATCACACAGAAAGGCTACGAAAAGAGGAAAGCAAAGCTACTAGAGCCATACCAATCTGGTACGACGCTTGTGCGCATCATTCTCGCAACGAGGGCGTCGGTGGGTGCGTAGCCATAGTGAGCTGGTCGATGAGTGAATTCACTGACGGAGGCGTTTCTCGAGAATCGACGCGCGGACGGCTGTATGCGTGTGCTGCGCGTCGTCCTACCGTTCTACGACTTCGTTTCGTGCCGAAACGGCGGTCGTCATTGTGTGGAGTCGTTCACAGTTTTGATGTTTTTAGGCGGCGGCAACAGTTTTCACTCGGAATCAAGTTTGTTGAGTGCGGAAGCGAGGAATGTGCAAGCTGTTTCACCTGCGCCGAATTTTCAACAAGAACTCGCGCATACAGGTCAGTCTCTTCTGTGGATGATTTTTCAGTGGCGGATCCCCAAGGATTGTCAATCTAGGGGCGTGCGTTAGGCTCCCGAGAATGTGACGTCATAAAACGACAAAATGCGGAATTAATGATTTATTACTGAATAACAGAGTCGAAAAAACATTGAAACATGATTACATTACTATGCACAGTTGAAACAAACAGACAGACAGACAGACACATAAACATACAGACAGGGTGAGGAAGGTGATGCAATGTTACTGAACAAGAATACTTACGTTTGTGTTCCATTTTAATTGACCGTTTCTGTAGACCTGGTCTGCCTGGCTCAACAGCAACTGGTCGTGGCATCATGTCGATCACAGGACTCAGTTATGGAGTCGTTCGAGTAGAAGAGGAGAACTCGATGTCGTCTCTGACTTTACAAGACTGTGGCACAGTACTTGCAGGAGGTAATCAATGTAATCGGTTTGTTGCTTGCAAGAATGAAAAAAATATAATGTTTTATTCATTTGGATGTCTTTATGTTTGTTTGCTTGTCTGTCTGTCTGTCTGTCTGTTTGTGTCTGTCTGTCTGTCAGTCTGTCAGTCTGTCTGTCAATTTTATGTCTGTCTGTCTGTGTTTGTCTGTTTGTTTGTTTGCTTGTCTGTCTGACTTTTTGTTTGTCTCTGTTTATCTGTTTGTCTACATGTCAAGTCATGCAGTTACAAGCCATTTGCATTTATTTCATGTTCAATACCTTCTCTAGTCTCTTCTATATCTAGCCATACTAACTCCTTCCATGTCACTTGCAGCAAAAGTTGCCATAGTGAAGCTGGAAGGTCCTTCCTATTTGTGCCAAACGGACGAAGTCGGTGAGGTCTGCGTGAGTTTACAATACACGGGAACAAGCTATTGGGGTCTGGCTGGAAAGTCAACGGACGTGTTCAAGGTATGTGTACTGATCTGGTGATTGTGAGACGTTGGGATAGATTGTGATTGTGGTAATAGGTTCAACCGCTGGCTTCGAATGGTCAGTCGTATTCAATGAGTTTGTATGTTTGAACGGGATTGCTTGGATTACTTGGACCGGTGAGTTGGTTTGAGAGGATTGGTGGAGTGTGTGAAACGTGTGACACACACACACACACTCAATCAAATTATTAATTTATTAATTAATATTAATGAATTAAATGTAACAATTTATTTATAATTAATTATTTATTGACATTCATTGAAACAGATCACTTGTCTGAGACGATTTGAACATTCAACTAACCAAATTGTGTGTATGATATTAGGGAGGTCTTATTTTCATTTGTGGTCGTTTGGATGGTCTGATGAAAGTCCAAGGTCGTCGACACAATACGGACGACCTCATTGCAACCGTTCTCGCCGTTGAACCTCACAAACTTGTATACAGACAGAGGCATGAGATACCTAGTGTGCACATGTAATACACACGGGTGTGTGATTGTTGCTCATTTGTGTTACAGGATTGCCGTGTTTTCTCTCACTGTGCTGTGCGACGAACGAGTGGTTATTGTAGCCGAACAAAGACCCGACTGCTTGGAGCATGAGGTAAGTTATTGATATTAATTAAGCTACGAGCATAAAAGAAGGACACCACATTAAGTGGTGGACTGCTTTGTGAGAAGCTCACTCTAAACGGACTGAATTGACTTTCGGTCTGTCTGTCCGTATGTCGTTATCTATGTAAGTTTGTAAGCGTGTGTTATGCTAGAGGATTAGTTGAGCCAGTCAGCAGTCGTTTTGGGACGCGAAGAGTAAGTGACATAACAATAGCATATCAGTGTGAATCACTCTCGGGAATTTGTTGAGCCAATCAGCAGTCCATTGGGAAACCAACAATGGGTGACGTAACAATCCCACGCATTATGACAGAAAAGCTGAGATGTCATATCCATAGTAAAAACGTTAATAAGGTCAAACCGTTGTCAAACTGAGAAGCGCAGAGTAAAGTTCAGGTAATAGTTGTACACGTCTGTTACGTTTTTTACAGAAGAATCGCAAAACAAACGAATTTATCGTTCTTCAAGAAGCCAAGCGAAGGTCCCATGGAACCATGCATGCATGCGCGCGACCAACATGCATCGCATCATCCACGATCTTCAAGAGAGCAAATATGTTTTAGAGCGTGTTCACACCGACATCTGGACTAACTATGATTATGCTAACTATGATTAGGCCAACATTAACGCAAGTGTGTTCACACCACTAACTATTTTTTATTAGTAAGTCACGTGGGCACGTGAGTGTAATTAGCCTCGACAGTTTTCTTTGGTCATATTCAGCAGGAATTTGCGTGAATTGTCTTGATGAATCATTAATTTAGGTTTTGAAGAGGGAAACATTTAGTTTGCTTTGTTTGGCAGCTCCTTTAGGAACAGCAGGAAGTTGTCACGTGTACATGCACGCACGTAGTAGAGATCTGCCTGTACTTCTGTATACATCGCCATGTTGTTGCTGCGTTTGTACTTTTAAACATACAACACCACATCAGAGACATCGGCGGCATGCTGTTTTTGTATACTACCTCACGTGCCAAAGTCACGTGCAAACACTAGTAATGTGGTTGTAATACTACTCTTTATGGCGTTAGAATGGCCCTCCACTAATCATGATTAGGTCCGGTGTGAACACGCTTTTAGCTAGAGGTGTAACTACTAAGTAGTACTAATGATGAACGATTGACGTCGTCTTGCAAGAAAGACTCGTAGGAAACATTAGTAACGCTGCTTTCTTTGTATGCGGTCACTATACACTATGTCGCTTCACAGTTATTTTGCATGCAGGTAGGAGACGTACGTCCATCTCTAGCCACGAATTAACGGAACGAAAGATGATAGCAACGGCTCAACGAAAGCATGATAATCGCGTCCACCTCAATGCAGAATTCAGAAATGACGTGCATAACAAGCTCGCTCCGTGCAAGAGTTACGCAGCTGTCACGCATGTGCATCGCTGAATTGGAAGTAGTGTGGGACATTGATGATATTTAGTTAGTTATGCATCCCTGTGTTGTGTTTTCAAAGAATTATACATTCTAGCAACAAGCTAATGATTTAATTAATGATAATGACAATAAATGTAGACAAAAATTAATAAAATTTACATTAATATTCAAAATAAATACACACACACACACACACACACACACACACACACACACACACACACACACACACACACACACACTCATAGCTGTGAAGCGACGGTGTAAACACAGCTTCATTTACTAGTGATGATGTAGATTACTGTTGAGTTTGAGGAGCAGACGATTTACAATGCAGTTGAAGTTGAACACACTACTCACTGTATATGCTTTTTCTGTTTGCAGGCGTTTCAGTGGATGAGAAATGTACTACCGGCTGTTGAAACGATACATAATGTGAGTGTGCTGTTTGTGGTTGTTGTGTGTGTATGTGAAGTCGTTTTTTGTTTAGATTCATGTGTATGCACTTGTTCTCATGATGCCCAACTTGATGCCAATGGTGTGTGTGTGTGTGTGTGTGTGTGTGTGTGTGTGTGTGTGTGTGTGTGTGTGTGTGTGTGTGTGTGTGTGTGTGTGTGTGTGTGTGTGTGTGTGTGTGTTGAGTTTCTTTGTTTTCTAGACACATTGCAATATTCCGAATATACTTGAGTGCAAGCAGCGATTTATTGATGGCTCGCTGCATCCGGTTTATTAATCTCCTCACATCGCCACATCTGATGATCAGTTGGTCAACGTACAGTTTGTGTTGTTGATGTTGCTTTTGATGGTTGTTGTTGTTTTGTAGAGCAATTACGAACCTCCTACAGCCAAGACAACGCGATAGTAAGTGTCAATAGTAGTGGGAACGGAGTTAGATACATTGTAGGACAGATGGACAGACAGATGGACAGACAAACAGACAGACAGACAAATGGATGGACAGACAGACAGAGGGACGAACAGACGGACGGATGGATGGACAGACAGACAGACAGACAGACAGACAGAAGGACAAACAGAGACTGATGGACAGACAGACAGACAGAAGGACTGACGGACAGACAGACAGATAGACAGACAAACAGATGAACAAATGGACAGACAGACAGGCAGGCAGACAGATGGATGAATGAAGGCAACAGTTGGTGTATGTCAGTTGTTATGATGTGTTTTGTGTTATTAGATGTTAGTGGTGCTGCTCATTTGATTGGGGACATTGTGACGGGTGTGAAGCCTGCATTGGCTGAAGGGAGGCTAATGGAACCGATGGCTGACAACAGAAATGGTGCAGGAAGATATCAGTTTTTGTCTGAGGTGCTTCGTTGGCGAGCAGAAACGACTCCAGATCACGTACTCTTTACGTTGCTGAATGAAAGGTGTGTGTGTGTGTGTGTGCGTGTGTGTGTGTGTGCGTGCGTGCATGTGTGTGGCTGTCTCTTGTCTGTTCTTCTGTCTGTGTGCTGTGTGTCTGTCTCTTGTCTGTCCGTATGTCCATTGTCCGTCTGGCTGTTTGTCTGTCTGTTTGTCTCTGTCTGTCTGTTTGTCTGTCCGTCTGTTTGTCTGTCTGTTTGTCTCTGTCTGTCTGTTTGTGTGTCCATCTGTTTGTCTGTCTGTTTGTCTCTGTCTGTCTGTCTGTCTATCTGTCTGTCTATCTTTCTGTTTGTTTATATGTGCATGTGTGTGTTCACAACTACGAATGATGCCTGCTCTTAGGGTGCCGTAGCGCGAACTATGACCTGCCTGCAGTTCATGAAGAAAGCAGAGAGAATTGGAGCTGCTTGCTTGGAGAGAGCAAACCTGAGGTCAGGAGACCACGTAACTCTTCTTTATCCTCCAGGTTGGTGAAGTGTGTGTGTGTGTGTGTGTGTGTGTGTGTGTGTGTGTGTGTGTGTGTGTGTGTGTGTGCGTGTGCATGTGCATATATGAGTGTAGATATTTCAATGTCTTTCCTCTTGTCTAGGTATTGAGCTTGTTGTTGCTTTCTATGGCTGCCTTCTTGTCGGTCTCGTTCCTGTTCCCGTGTGACCTCTATCTCCATTGAACATTGCAACGACATTACCAACAGTCAAAATGATCGTCGAAGTCAGCAAGTCAGTTGCCATTCTAACAATTCAACGTATCACCAAACTGCTGAGGACAAAAGAGGCTACCAGCACACTCGATGTGAAGTCTCTCCCACCTATTCTTGAGACGGACGATCCACAGAAGAGGAAGCTTGACAAGTTTTATCGTGCACCAACACCAGAGATGATTGCATACTTGGATTTCAGTGTTTCAACCACCGGTGTGCTCTCAGGAGTCAAAGTACTTACTGTGTAGTTTACTGTTGGTCTGTTTGACTGTTTCTTTTTTGTTGGTCACTCGTTTTGGTCAGTGAGTTTGTTACAACTCGCATAGCACAGCAGAGCAAAGCTCTGATGTTTTCAGAGGTGTTTGTGTGTGTGTCTGTGTATGTGTCTGTCCATCTGAGTGTGACTTTGTCTTTCTGTGTGTCTGTCTACATGTGTGTCCATCTGAGTGTGAATCTGTCTCTGTGTGTTTGTCTGTCTATGTGTGTGTCCATTTGAGTGTGAGTCTGTTCGTCTGTGTGTTTGTCAGTGTCTGTCTGTTTGTTTGTCTATCTGTTTGTGAGTCTGTCTGTCTGTGTGTGTCTGTTAGTGTAACTGTCCATCTGAGTATGAGTCTGTCTGTCTGTCTGTGTGTCTGTCCATTTGAGGGTGAGTATGTGTGCAGGGGTTTCCCTATAGCGCGGCGCTGTGGTGATGGTGCTATGGTGATGACTGTATCTCAAATGATGGTTGATAAGGAATGCCAAAAGTTACTTAATGGCACAGCACGTCATTTTATCTTCCCAAAATGTAATTACTTGAGGGCAGAGCAGCATCCAATTATCTACAGGGTTACAAGTCTGTGGGGTTGACCTGACAGTAGTCCCAGCCACCACACCCACAGCTTTGTAATTGGCATTTCCTCAACGCGACCTTGTACACATAACCCTGTAGATAACTAGGTGCTTGTCTTCAAGCAGGTGTGACATGTTTTCCATATGGCTTTAGGGTGGATACTGTTAGCAAAGATCTGTACCCACCAGACCCTCCTATGAATTTGTTGTGTTGTGATAAAAGACAGTAATGAATATCACCTTGACCTAGTGACTATCCATGTGGCATGTGTTCCTACCACGCTATCATGACATTTATGTCAGTGGCTACACAATCATTAATGAATTAAAGTTACTTCTGTTTAAGATAAGATCTCGGTGGCTAATTAATATTAATAAAATGCCGCGCTGTTATTAATTCCTGGGGAAACCGCTGTATGTGTCTGTGTCTATCGATTTGAGTGAGTCTGTCTGTCTGAGTGTGAGTCTGTCTCCGTGTGTTTTGTCTGTTTGTGAGTGTGTGAGTTTTTATTGTGACGAACTAAATGTAGTTTGTAAGCGACTCTTCATCTATCCAGATGTCTCATCCAGCTTGTGACTTATCACGGCGACTCAGACGAGGAGGACGCGAACTCGAAGACAAAAATCAGTGACGACAGCGAACCAGACAATTCCAAAGTCGCTCCGGCCAGCGTGAGTCTGATTCTGTCGTCCTGAGGTCTCGTGCAGTTCCAACTCAGTTCGAGTGCTTCGACGTCATTGCTGAGGAATGTGCTCCTAAGGACCCGGATACAGACGGCTCCCGTTGTGTCATTGGTCTCTTACGCACGGGAGGGCGATGACTCAAGCAGTGAGAGTGAAGATGAAATGGCGGGAAGAGTGGTGAGTTGATTTTAAAATAAATATACAAATTTAATTAAATATTTAATTACAATATTATTAATAAAATAAATAAATTAATATCTTAGTTGTTAGTCTAGTTGCTAATTTTATTTTTATTCAATTTTATTTATATTAACTTTAGAATTAAAGTAATTTATTTGTGATAGCCAGACTAGATAATACACTTGAACACTATAAATGATGAGCGTGACAGACAGACAGACAGGAAACTGACAAATCAATGCCACAGACAGACAACGAGACATCCAAGCCAAACCTTCTCAAACTCTGCATTTCACATTGTGTAACACCAACATGTTTTTCTCTAGTCCAACGGCCATCCCACAAGTCACATTCTCTATCCACTTCAAGATGACATCGAAGGTACATCCCCGTTCAATAGCGACTCTCCCCTCCCCCAGGGGCAACCACCACCGACAACCCGACGAAATCCCACCGTCCACCTCGCGTCAACCTACCACCGGCTCCTTCCAGACAATGCAAACCCGAGTTACAATCCAAGATAACTAATTTATTAAAAAAGCAAAGACAGAGAAACATACAACTGAATGAGAGCATACAGAAACGGAAAGACTTCCGCAATCCAAGTTTTTATGAAAAACTCATCACTTTCTTTGGACTCGACGAGTTAGGCTCAAATTTTGAGCATTGCACGTTTGACGAGACAAATTGGGGTTGGGACTGTTATTTTGATGCTCTAGGACGCTTGCAGAAGGAGCAGTACGACAAGGAAGAGAAAGAGAAGGCAAAGAGAACGCAAGTGGATTTTGTGAGCGGATCGGCATTGAAATGGCCAGCAGTTGCTCCGGCTGTCGAGCTCGTTTGTCTGTCTGTAAGTTTGTTTGTCCATCTGTCTGAACATATGCCTGATGATCACTACGTGGATGATGGACAAACATCTCTAGACTCTATACAATATAGATTGGCTTTTGTGGTCTGTTAAACAGCCTTAGTTTGGACTGTATAGAAAAATTGTATCCAAGTTAAGATCCTCTTACATTAGATCTGCAAGACAATCTCTCATATGTTTTTCATAATCTGGTGCAACAAACATTCCACTGTTTGAGTCAAGTTTACTAACTGTAACGATGACTTCCTTTTTTTCTTCCTTTCTGTCTTTTGTTTACACACTGTTAGTTGTGCACTTATATACCATCTATAAATATTTTTTATTTTTTATAATTAGTGTCTGGTGGTTGCAGTAGGTTTGCACCATACTGTTGTTCTATGGAGGAAACGGCCACATGTGCCATTGCAGATTGGAAAATTATAAAACAGCTTGTCTGTTCATCCGTCTGTCTGTCTGTATGCATGTACCATGTATGTCTGTCTGTATGTCTGTATATATGTATGTCCATCCATCTGTCTCCATACATATATTATCCATTTAAATCAAACGTTTACATCATGAGCAACCTAACACTAACACAACAAGACCATTACTGTCCTAAAGCATACAAACTACACTGAGCACAATACATTTCGACGTTCTAATCTCGCTATGCTAATGAGTTTGTCAGAGACCACTTTTGCATTGCAACGTTGTAGTGTCACTGAAATGATTGATCACCACTTGGTCTTGAAGTCGGTCTCATTTCGTTTTCCTTCATCATCTCTTGCACTCTTTGCCAGCTTGTTCACCCCAACGGCCAAAATGTTGGAAAACAAGAGGAATGACCAATGGGCAGGACCTTCTGGCAGCAGCTCAGAATTATACTTTGCCTCTTTCTTCTCCTCCCGTTTCATTGCTGCTACTCCTTCTTCTCTGGAGGCTGCCTTCACGGAGACCAAACACCATGGATGAGCCAACGACACATCTAATTCAATGTCTGCACCTAAATCTGGGTCATAAACGAGGATGTCCGACCTCTTGTCACTGTTGACATACCGGTATTGTGGCTCCAGTTTGTGCGACAAGTTGAGTTGAGAAAGGCAGTTAGACCATGTTGACACAATTGAGTTGTGAGTGTGCACTGGACCACCGCCAGTCTTACAAGTGATTAGATGGTATCCTTGGATGTCCAGTTTCTTGCCACAATCACAACAACTGCTCGATGGCATTCTGAAGTTGATCTCTTGACAAACTTGTGCCCGCTCTCTGTCTGTCTGTCTGTCTGTCAATACATATATTTGCATATTGCAACTGCTAGTACAGGCTAAATATTGTCCAGCGACAGCAAAGCAATTAATGAACTACTGTACCAATTGTTTGTAATATAAGTCTAAATCTGATTTACTAGTTTTCTAGCAAGTCTACACAATTTCTTGACAGCACCCAGGGCGTTACATCGCTGTAGAACTACAGAAAAAGCTCGACGCCAGAGAGACTTGAATTCCGTGCTGTTCTTGCAGTCGTATTCATCCACAGACAGTTCAGACAGGTAACGAAGAAACTTGATGGTGTGCTCACCCCATCTCCCATAATGTTCAAACACTAGAGGTGTCCCAGTTTGAGCCACTTCCAAATATGTCTACTTCCTTTCCATATTTCTGCAATTTTACCATTTCTCTCATTCATGCTGCTTCTCCGTCTTCTTCAGCTGCTCTAAGTAGTATGTCAGCATTCCACGGATGAGCAACAGATATATCTAATTCAAGATCTCTGCCGTTTTTAGAATCAAATGCTATGATGTCAGGACGTGAATTTGTGCCGTCATACAGATCTCTAGGCTCTCTTCGATAAGTTGTGTTCACCTCTTGCAGATAATCACACCAGGCACTAACAATGGAGTTGTGGGACCAAATGGGCCCTCCACCAGACTTACATGTCAATAGGTGAAACCCTTCCCTGTCAATATTTCTTCCATACTCATATTTCTCAACAACAGAAGCAAGTATATCACACCCCAACCGCAATCTTGTTGCTACACAAAAGTCGCTAGAGTTAAGCGCAAACTTTGATGAGGTTGGAATGCTATTAAGCCATGCTCCTGCCCCTCTGCCTAGCAGAGACCTGACACGTGCAGCCTGTCTTGTTGATTGATAATGTTATCTGTCTGTCTGTCTGTCTGCCTATCTGTATGTCTGTCTGTTGTCTGTCTGTTTGTCTGTCTGTCTGTCTGTCAATACAGCCTAATGCACTAAGAATTAACATTCCCATAGCTGTCTGTCACACATGATTTAAGAGTCAGACTTAGCTATTGGTGTCTCCTGCAAGATGAGATTTCATTGGTATCTAATCCACATATCATGACTGGCAAGAAATCAAATCTCACAGATCCACCAGTCACAAGAAAACCCATCCAAATAGTGTGTGTGTGTGTGTGTGTGTGTGTGTGTGTGTGTGTGTGTGTGTGTGTGTGCATGTGCGTGCGTGTGTGTGTGTGTGTGTGTGTGTGTGTGTGTGTGTGTGTGTGTGTGTGTGTGTGTGTGTGTGTGTGTGTGTGGTCAGTTCTTGTAAGAGCTATATTAGTCAGCGCCTCCGCGTGGTGACCCCCGGGCAACAGTGTTTTCACTTAAAACTGCCGGGCCAATTGCCACAAAACTGTGCACAAAGACTGCGTTCCACACCACAATGCAAACGCACACTTTAGTATTTAGACTATTTAGACGGGCCCCTCTCTAGGAGTCGACCCCCAAGTGAAATCTCACGAGGACGTGACCACGGTGCGACTTCGAATTTATGATCCCCATGCACATGCCACGAGAATATGTTTCATACCTGGGTTTCGCTCTACCGGCGGTATCGAGTGTATTCTGTACAGTGGCGTACACGGCTCTCTAATTTAGGTGGTTCCCAACAGGACACGCTTTGACCACGCCCATCCAACACCGTTGAACCTGCCAATAGAATTCTTTTCCAAAAAAAAACATAAAGCCATATAGCATAATACTTTACAATAGCTTAAGAGTCCCGAACAGAACTGATGATAACTAGTCTACACTGCCTGTGATTATCATATAACTATAATCATATAAGTCTATGCAACTGTATAGACTGTATATAAACACTCGCATTAGTCATACTCATCATACGAGTTTTCATCACTGGCTTCAGACACGGTAGAGCTATTGGGTATGTCACCGACCCGTGCCGTAACTGTGATTGGACTAATAATACTCCGTGGGGAACTCATTAAGAAGTGTCAAATTACTTCGTCAATGTTCACTTCTCTCGTGTAGTGAACGTGCATCAAGACCAGATCATCCAGACGGGGTCGTATCATTGTGGTGCGAAGGTACGTCTTGAGGCGTCTCAGAGAGCTAAAGCTTCTCTCACAAGAGCATGTCGTGACAGGTAAGACGACAATGACACTGAGCAACCGCTCAATGCATGGTGATAGGCTAGACTTTGCAAGTGCTACGGATGCCACCAGTGACGAAGGTAATTTTAAGCCCTTCTGTGAACTAGTCACGGCATTATCGCACCAACGATTCAACTCTGCTGAAAAGGTTGCTAGAGATTGACCATCCGGCAAATCATCCTGGCATTGCTCCGCAAACGCCAAAGCTGCCAACTTGCTTTTTTCTGGGTGGGCTGCTATATTTTCAGAAGTAAGACTTAAGCTTTTTACGACAATCTATTGATGTTTTTCAAACTTAGCATCCAAGTGGCCACATAACTCATCTAGCATGGGGATAGTCACTGCCTTCTTGAAGTAGTCTGATGGAGAGACAGCAACAGCATTGTCTCGATGTGTGTGTCTGGCACACACTCTAGGCATGGATGGCTCAGTGTCGACCTTGAATAAACAACAAACATCAATTCTACGATTAGCTAACTTGATAGCAACTACAAAATTTCCTACCGTTGATGCCATTGCCACTGCCTTATAACCCACCAGTTAGCATGTGTACAATCAACAGCCATGCCAGCCTTCTTGAGCTGGGCATTCACATCACTTACGGTTTCGTACGCACAAATGATGTTCAGCGATGATTCCTGAAGAGCTGTTGTAAGGCTGTGAATGTAGCTCATAACTTCTGAAACGATCACGAACGTGGCTATAAACCCAAAATCTACAGCAGATTTCAGTAGAGAGCTAGCTGTTGATGCAGTGTCTGCGTTCCACTGCAATCTAGGAGCTTGGCTGATCTGTCCCAGTGTGTCAACGACAGCACTGTACAAAGCCTGAAATTACGGCCTCGGACCTCAGGCAACACAGACACGCCCATCTTTTAGGGTGGTTCCCGGGCACGCTGGGAATCAGCCCCTGTACGCCCCTGCTGTACTAGCCGACACAAGTGAGTCATGAATGGAGAGACACGTGACCAACGTGGATTATATCAACAGGCTATACAGACAGAATAGCAACTGCGGCAGCAAGAGCTGTGGAGGCACATGACCAACGTGGATATCGACAGCCTTTTATTCTGATAATGCCCGCACATGCTACATCAGCAACAGCAGGATTGCTTTCATGCCTCAAACGGTAACAGTTACGGTGAAAAGACATTTCTGCGTACACAATAACGTGAGAAAGGCTGAAGCACCTCTTAATTCATATGTCTAGAGACGTCAAAGACATAAGGGCAATAACATAATAATTAATTTGCGTAGGGCATCTTACGTATTTCGTAGGGGCTAATATGTGTTGTTTTTAATAAGTCGGCTAGGTAAAAATACGCAACCCTAGCTGCACCTGTCTAATGTTACCCGGACAACGCCAGGTTGCGATGCTAGTATCCAATAAACAATCTCTATGTCTGTCTGTGTATCTATCCGTCTGTCTGTCTGTCGTCCGTCTGTCTGTCTATCTACCCATCTACCATCCCTCCTCTCATTCCACAAATCTCACAGTTTGGCGCTCTGCTTCCTGGAAGGTGGTTCTTTAGCGACCATCTGCTCCAACCTCTGAATATCAGAGAACAACTCCTCTAATTTACCCTCAATTTCCTGCTCAAGTTGAGGCGAATACGAGTGCCCTAGAGATGATATGTGACTCTCAACTTCCATCAACAATCTGCAAACACAAACAAAAATCTGAGGTCGCAAGAATAAAACGAAATACGAAATTAGTTTTGTTGTTTGTTTGTTCGCTTTTTGATATAATGATTCCATTGACGAAAGACAGAGGAAGACGGTCACAAAGGCTAGAACATCAACGAGCCACATTGGCAGTACGGGTTATAAAATTAGTAAACTGCCCGGATAATTATAATTCCCGGAATTCAGCTAACTTTGTTATGATTATTTATTACTAGGATCCATGGCCCGTCCTTCGTACGGGCAAGATACTGTAGTGTAAAGATAGGTCTGTGGACACGTCACGTGCAATCTTCGTTGCGAGGTCCCGGATATGCTGAATGAATTCGAATCTTGCTCTTCGCGCTTGTTTCGATAGAAATCGACACACTCCCCGTGTAGCGCTTGCTGCAGAAAACGTGTAGGTTGGATTCGGTGCAAATGCAATCAGAATTTGGAGAGAAACGCAAGCGCTAGAAGAGTAAGTTTCGTCGGCAAGAGATATTCGATTGCTCGAAGCTTTGCAAAGGACGACGATGCATACAGTCTACACAGGACTGGTGTGGGCGTGTGTTCGAATGAACTGGAATGTGTAGCGTTTGCGTCATCGAGAAATTTTACGCGGGGGTCGATCCCTCGAGAGGGGACCCGGTGCATAATTTTTTTAATTTTTTTACACAAGCCTTCCACTGTGCGTGCCGATTTCGGTTGCGAACGGACAAAAGACGTGGCGCCAAACGCGAACACACACACACACACACCACACACACACGTACAACACACACACGTACAACACACACACACACACACGTACAACACACACACACACACACACACACACACACACACACACACACACACGTACAACACACACACACACACACACACACCAGACAATTTGAGCTTTATATATTAGATGTTGTGAGCATGTTAACAGAAATGAGGATAAATGCAAAACAAAATCTACCAAAGTATACAATAAATAACTAATTTATTTATTTAAATTGCAATAAATATATAATTAATTAATCAAATTTATTTTTGTTGGTTACTATGTATAACAGTTAAGCCTTAAATTAATTAAATGTAACTACACGTGATCTAACATATAACAATTTATCTATTGCTACACCAGTAAATATTGTTGTTAACTGTAGACAGCAAACCACATTTCTGCTCACAAACTGTGTATGTTTAGAACAAAATTTCCATCTAGCAGCACATCATACTGTATGCAGCAATCCTACACAACAAGCAGCTGTTACAACAATCATTCTTAGCAGACACTTGTCTAGTCAGAGAAGCATAGATACACACAAAAATGGAAAGATAAGTACATGTGATGGTTTTGATAAAGGAAACTTGTTCTTCACTGTCCTCGAGCACAGTAAGCGTAATGGCAAACTGGAGTGTTAGGTAAGTTGTATATGTAATACTGTCCACAGTTGATCACTTCAACACTAGTCTGACTCCAACAACAATTACTGCTGTAACTAAAGCAAACTGTTCTTGAAATGTTTTGACCAATTACATTTGGGTGAGATCCTTTTAACCATCCTGATCCATGAGTCCCACAGTAGTAACCAGATGTGCACTTCTCTGGCATAGCTCCACCTATTGTAGGACTGAATGAATGCCAGCCTGGTGTGAAACCATGTTGATTGGTTCGATGACCTGTATAATCACAGTGAAGAGTTGTCTTAGAATAATGCTCAGATGTTTGTCTCCAAGTTTCATTTAAAACACGATGATTCCATGGTAAACATTGACTGGGTAAACCAAACAATTGATGTAAATCCTGCTCATCCCCTTTTATTCCTTTCATTCCTTTTCCTCCTTGTAACCCAATCTCCCCCTTTCCACCCTTCCCTCCTTTAAAACCAGGATATCCTCGTTCACCTTTGTCTCCTTCTTCTCCTTTTTCTCCTCGAGGACCCAAACTTCCTTGCAGTCCACTTACT
>NC_085102.1:5018419-5028419 GCF_963422355.1 Corticium candelabrum
TTGTTTGTTTGTTATTATTTTCAGTCTTTGGTTGTCTAGCTAGTCAATTTGTCTTTATTCTTGTTTGTTTGTCAGTTGCTTGTCTGTCTGTCTGTCTTTCTCACTTCATACTCGTTTTCATCATATCCACACACCACTAATTTGCAACCACATTGAGTCGCTTACTTTTCAGGCTGGCCCAAGTTGACTTGGTTTGTAACTGAGCATCTTTCTCGCCCCACAAAGGATTGGTCTCCTCCACCAAGACCACCTGCAGAAACCCCAGCTTATATAGAGGTGTTGTAATATCTTTCTCTGTGTAGTCTATTGTCATGTGTATATCATTGATAGCTTGACTTGTGATATATGTTATTGTGTTTAGTATGTTGAAGACAAGGATGGGTCTATGATGGGTGTGACTGTAAGTCGAGCGAGTCTTCTCTGTCACTGTAAGACGTTATATGCAGCGTGTCATTACAAGGAAGGCAAGTGTGTGTGTGTGTGTGTGTGTGTGTGTGTGTGTGTGTGTGTGTGTGTGTGTGTGTGTGTGTGTGTGTCATTGTGTATGTATGTGCATATACACATCCACTTTTAACTTTTTACTTTTTATTGAAGGAGACACTTTGGTGTGTGCTGTTGATTGTCATGGCGACGTTGGATTCTGGCATGGCATATTGACAGTAAGAGAAATCGTTTGAGTGTAAGAAGTAGGAAACTTAACAAATTTTTGTAGGGAGTGTATGCTGGAATGCACATCGTCTTCGTCCCACCTAATGTTCTCACAAGTCACCCAGTCTCGTGGGTTCATGTGGTTACAAAATTTAAGGGTGAGGACCTGCAATGTGCTGTTGTAATATTACTGTTGTCAACTGGTAGTTTAATAGTTACAATCTGTGTAGCACAGCGGAGTGAGGCTTTCAGAGTAGTCTGTCTGTCGGTCTGTCTGTCTGTCGGTCTGTCTGTTTGTCTGTCGGTCTGTCTGTCTGTCTGTTTGTCTGTCTGTTTGTCTGTCTGTTTGTCTGTGTAGTGATTTTGGGATTACCTCATTTCTGTGTGACAGCAACTACTGCTGTGGTGAACTCACGTGCTTTGATACTTGCTGCTGGACGACCTGGCAAAGAGTATAAAGATGACAATTTTTCAACTCTCAGGATGTTACTAGTTGCTGACGGATCAAGTCCATGTAAGTTGTGTGTGTGTGTGTGTGTGTGTGTGTGTGTGTGTGTGTGTGTGTGTGTGTGTGTGTGCACGCACGTACATGCATGTGTGTTGCAAATCTTATGTCTGTGTAGGGTCTCTGCATGCTTGTGACACGTTTTTGGAGGTTTTCAAAGCAAAAGGACTCGTAAAAGAGATTGTTTGTCCATGTGCATCATCTGTTGAGACTCTGACTATCGGTTTACGAAGGTAATTCTGTACATGTTGTATGACTAAACAGACAGGTAGACTCAGAGATGGTAAAAAGATTGTGGCTAATGTAGTGCATGCACTATTTATATGAGAGTGATAAGGTAGTCATCAACTTGATTTAGAGAGCAAAGACATACAGATGGACAGACATACAGACACATAGACAGACAGACAGACATGTGAACAGACATACACATAGACATACAAACAGACACATAGACAGACAGACAGACAGACAGACAGACACATAGTGAGACAGGCATATAGACAGACAGATGGAGAGACACACAGGCAGGCAGACAGACAGACACATAAACAGACTGACAGACAGACAGACAGACAGGGTGAGGAAGGTGATGCAATGTTACGGAACAAGAATACTTACGTTTGTGTTCCATTTTAATTGAACGTTTCTGTAGACCTGGTCTGCCTGGCTCAACAGCAACTGGTCGTGGCATCATGTCGATCACAGGACTCAGTTATGGAGTCGTTCGAGTAGAAGAGGAGAACTCGATGTCGTCTCTGACTTTACAAGACTGTGGCACAGTACTTCCAGGAGGTAATCGATGTAATTGGTTTGTTGCTTGCAAGAATGAAAACTATAATGTTTTATTTATTTGGATGTCTTTATGTTTGTTTGCTTGTCTGTCTGCTTGTCTGTCTGTCTGTCTTTCTGTCTGTTTGTCTGTCTGTCTGTCTGTCTGTCTGTGTGTCTGTCTGTCTGTGTGAGTCTGTCTCTTTGTTGTCTGTCTGTTTGCCTGTCTGTCTGTCTGTCTGTGTTTGTCTGTCTCTTTGTCTTTGTTTGTTTGTGTGTCTATCTGTCTGTCTGTCTGTCATGATCATATATTTCTAATATCAAACTAATGCACATTTCTGTCTGTCTGATTGTGTGTCTGTCTGTTGTGTCTGTCTCTCTGATTGTCTGTCTGTCTGTCTGTTATGTGTTTGTCTGTTTATCTGTTTGTCTGTCTGTCTGACATGTCAAGTCATGTGGTCACAATCCATCTGCATTTATTGCATGCTCAATACCTTCTCTAGTCTCTTCCATATCTCTGTAAGAGCTCTTTAAACTCTTTCTGTCTATTTCAAATACTCCACAGCAAAGAACGATTCCAATTAAGAGCCGTACTAATGCCTCCCTTTTTCACTTTACAGCAAAAGTTGCCATAGTGAAGCTGGAAGGTCCTCCCTATTTGTGCCAAACGGACGAAGTCGGTGAGCTCTGCGTGAGTTCACAATACACGGGAACAAGCTATTGGGGTCTGGCTGGAAAGTCAACGAACGTGTTCAAGGTATGTGTACTGATCTGGTGATTGTGAGGCGTTGGGATGGATTGTGATTGTGGTGATAGGTTCAACCGCTGGCTTCAAATGGTCAGCCGCATTCGATGAGTTTGTATGTTCGAACGGGATTGCTTGGATTTCTTGGACCGGTGAGTTGGTTTGAGAGGATTGGTGGAGTGTGTGACACACACACACACACACACACACACACACACACACACACACACACACACACACACACACACACACACCCTAAACCAGCCCATCTCAAAAGGTGATGGCATAAATAGTGAAAAAAGTAAATCTCTACTCAGTTTATCTACTACCGGTTTGTAAATTGGTAATATATTGTACAGTGTCCTGAATCATTTAGTTCTCCACACAGCAAGAGATCTCAAACTGCTGCTTCTTGCTAATCCAACAGTAGAGATCGCCGCACGCACCACAGACCATCGTTCTACTTCTTTCCACGCTGTAGACCAACTTCTTTTATCCATGCGGCGACGCAATTTTCACTGCTGGACTACGTGCACGTGGCCTCCGTTTCCATCAACAATAACCGGAAATAGACATAAAGTCACAAAAATGGGTACTTTGACGTTGCAAGCAATCGAAGCACTTTACAAGGTGGGAGTAGCGTGATGGGTGTTCTTTGCAAAGAAACATGTTGTCGTAGGCTCGCTCCCAAACGCTGGGTGTGGCACTCCTGTCGATCTGAGATGGTTTATCTTGATGATGACGATTGAAGATATCGCAGAAGCCAGATGGTAAGCCGGAGAGGGTCAAATCTTCCAGAGTGACATGCTGAGGAGGCTGCCATGCTACATCCGGGAACACACACACACACACACACACACACACACACACACACACACACACACACACACACACACACACACACACTTGTCACGCTCTCAATCAAATTATCAATTAATTAATTTTTTGTTTGTTTGTCTGTTTGTTTATATTTCTTTGTATGTTTGCTTATATTTGTTTGTTTGTTTGTTTATATTTGTTTGTTTATTTTGTTTGTGTTTTAGTTTAATTAATTAATATTAATTAATTAAATTTAACAATTTATTTTAATTAATTATTTATTGACATTCATTGAAACAGATCACTTGTCTGAGACGATTTGAACATCCAACTAACCAAATTGTGTGTATGATATTAGGGAGGTCTTATTTTCATTTGTGGTCGTTTGGATGGTCTGATGAAAGTCCAAGGTCGTCGGCACAATACGGACGACCTCATTGCAACCGTTCTCGCCGTTGAACCTCACAAATTTGTATACAGACAGAGGCATGAGATACCTAGTGTGCACATGTAATACACACGGGTGTGTGATTGTTGCTCATTTGTGTTGCAGGATTGCCGTGTTTTCTGTCACCGTGTTGCGCGACGAACGAGTGGTTATTGTAGCCGAACAAAGACCCGGCTGCTCAGAGGATGAGGTGAGTTATTGATATCAATGATGACGTAGATTACTGCTGAGTTTAGGAGCAGACGATTTACGATGCAATTGAAGTTGAACACACTACTCACTGTGACGTCATGATATGGTCTTTCTGTTTGCAGGCGTTTCAGTGGATGAGTAATGTACTACCGGCTGTTGAAACGATACATAATGTGAGTGTGCTGTTTGTGGTTGTTGTGTGTGTATGTGAAGTTGTTTTTTTGTTTAGATTCATGTGTATGCGCTTGTTCTCATGATGCCCAACTCGATGCCAATGGTGTGTGTGTACGTGTGTGTGTGTGTGTGTGTGTGTGTGTGTGTGTGTGTGTGTGTGTACGTGTGTGTGTGTGTGTGTGTTTGTGTGTGTACGTGTGTGTGTACGTGTGTGTGTGTGTGTGTGTGTGTGTGTGTGTGTGTGTTGAGTTGAGTTTCTTCGTTTTCTAGACACATCGCAATATTCCGAATGTACTTGACTGCAAGCAGCGGTTTATTGATGGCTCGCTGCATCCGGTTAATCTCCTCATGTCGCCACATCAGTCGGTCAATGTACAGTTTGTGTTGTTGATGTTGCCGTTGAGGGTTGTTGTCGTTTTGTAGAGCAATTACAAACCTCCCACAGCCAAGACAACGTGATAGTAAGTGTCAGTGGGAGCAGAGTTAGATACATTGTAGGACAGATAGACAGACATATGGATGGACAGACAGACAGACAGACAGACAGACAGATGAATGGACAGGCAATCAGACAGAAGGACAAACAGACAGACAGACGGATGGACAGACAGACAGACAGACAGTCAGACAGATGTATGGATGGAGGCAACAGTTGGTGTGTGGCAGTTATTATGATGTGTTTTGTGTTATTAGATGTTAGTGGTGCTGCTCATTTGATTGGGGACATTGTGACGGGTGTGAAGCCTGCATTGGCTGAAGGGAGGCCAATGGAACCGATGGCTGACGACAGAGATGGTGCAGGAAGATATCAGTTTTTGTCTGAAGTGCTTCGTTGGCGAGCACAAACGACTCCAGATCACGTACTCTTTACGTTACTGAATGAAAAGGTGTGTGTGTGTGTGTGCGTGCATGTGTGGCTGTCTCTTGTCTGTTCGTCTGTCTGTCTCTTGTCTGTCCATCTGTCTGTCTGTTGCCTGTCTATTTTTTGTTTGTCTGTCCATCTGTCTGTTTGTGTTGTCTGTCTGTCTGTTGTCTGCCTGTTTATCTAATTTTCATATATAAAATTTTATACATCAAAGCTAATACAAGTGAAGCTAAAGTAACAGCTAATGAACAACAAGTGTCACAACTACAATTACAATTACACAAATAACAAGTAGCATTAAAAGGCTTTCCTACAGAGCCTACAAACCAAAATTTAGTTTACTGAATTGAAAGTTGAACAACATCTAGACTCTGGCCAGCTTGCTGTCCATACGTTACTCTGATCATCTTTCTAGCCAACACCGAGGCATTGCAATGCTGAAGTTGTACTGACAAGCGTCTTCTCCAATGTGTTTTAAAATCTGAGGAATTGTTTCTTCCTTCTTCATCTTTACATAGTTTGGAAAGTTTATTTAGGAACGTTGATGCTTCTTCTCCCCACCCACCAAAGTGCTCAAAAACTAGTGGAATAAGGGTAGGAGTGTATCCTCCAGGCAACTGCTCTTTGGAATATTTGCTATGTTTGATGTCTTCTCTCCTTCTTGCTGCAGCTCCATCCATAGTTGCTGCACTCTGCAGAATGTCCTGGCTCCAGGGGTGAGCAAGGGCCACATCAAGCTCAACATTTCCCCCGCATGTTGAGTCAAACACAACAATGTCTGCTCTATTGTTGGATGTGGTATATCTATCTTTTGGTTCGATTTGATGTTGGCATTGTAGACTGCTCAGGCATTCAGACCAGCACAAAACAACAGAATTGTGAGACCAAACTGGGCCTCCACCCATTTTACATGTTAGTAAATGGTACCCTTCAACATCTAGTGACTTTCCGCATTCACATTTAGTGGCCCAAGGTTGTGTCTGTCTGTCTGTCTGTCTGTCTGTCTGTCTTTCTGTCTCTCTGTCTGTTTGTTTATATGTGCATGTGTGTGCTCACAACTACGAATGATGCCTGCTCTTAGGGTGCTGTAGCACGAACTATGACCTGCGTGCAGTTGATGAAGAAAGCAGAGAGAATTGGAGCTGCTTGCATAGAGAGAGCAAACCTGAGCTCAGGAGACCACGTAACTCTTCTTTATCCTCCAGGTTGGTGAGTGTGTGTGTGTGTGTGTGTGTGTGTGTGTGTGTGTGTGTGTGTGTGTGTGTGTGTGTGTGTGTGTGTGTGTGTGAATATATGAGTGTAGATATTTCAATGTCTTTCCTCTTGTCTAGGTGTTGAGCTTGTTGTTGCTTTCTATGGCTGCCTTCTTGTCGGTCTCGTTCCCGTTCCCGTGCGACCTCTATCTCCATTGAACATCGCAACGACATTACCAACAGTCAAAATGATCGTCGAAGTCAGCAAGTCAGTTGCCATTCTAACACTTCAACGTATCACCAAACTGTTAAGGACAAAAGAGGCTACCAGCACACTTGACGTGAAGTCTCTCCCACCTATTCTTGAGACGGACGATCCACAGAAGAGGAAGCTTGACAAGTTTTATCGTGCACCAACACCAGAGATGATTGCATACTTGGATTTCAGTGTTTCAACCACCGGTGTGCTCTCAGGAGTCAAAGTACTTACTGTGTAGTTTACTGTTGGTCTGTTTGACTGTTTCTTTTTTGTTGGTCACTTGTTTTGGTCAGTGAGTTTGTTACAACTCGTGTAGCACAGCAGAGCAAAGCTGTGATGTTTTCAGAGGTGTTTGTGTGTGTGTCTGTGTATGTGTCTGTCCATCTGAGTGTGACTTTGTCTTTCTGTGTGTTTGTCTACATGTGTGTCCATCTGAGTGTGAATCTGTCTTTGTGTGTTTGTCTGTCTGTGTGTCTGTCTATTTGTATGTCCATTTGAGTGTGAGTCTGTCCATGTGTGTTTGTCAGTGTCTGTCCATCTTAGTGTGTCTGTCTGTGTGTGAGTCTGTCTGTCTGTGTGTGTCTGTTAGTGTGTCTGTCCATCTGAGTCTGTCTGTCTGTCTATGTGTCTGTTCATTTGAGTGTGAGTATGTCTGTCGGTGTGGTTTTCTGTCTGTGTTTGTATGTCTGTGTGTCTGTCTGTGTCTGTCGATTTGAGTGAGTCTGTCTGTCTGAGTGTGAGTCTGTTCTCCATGTGTTTGTTTGTTTGTGAGTGTGTGAGGTTGGATTGTGACGAAGTGAATGTAGTTTGTAAACGACTCTTCATCTATCCAGATGTCTCATACTTCTTCTGCCAGTCTATGTCGGGCATTGAAGATGACCAGTGAACTGTATCCAAGCAGGACAGTGTGCCTATGCTTGGAACCATACAGCGGTCTGGGGTTTGGTTTATGGTGTCTTTCCAGGTAAGTGTGTGTGTGTGTGTGTGTGTGTGTGTGTGTGTGTGTGTGTGTGTGTGTGTGTGTGTGTGTATGTGTGTGCATGTGCACGTGTGTGTACGTGCGTGCATGTGTGTGCGTGTGTGTGTGTGTGTGTGTGTGTGTGTGTGTGTGTGTGTGTGTGTGTGTGTGTGTGTGTGTGTGTGTGTGTGTCAGTGTGTGTGTATCTATGTATGTATGACTATGTATCTATGTATGTATGACTATGTATCTATGTATCTATGTATGTACGTATATGTGTCCATGTGAACTATCTGTACTCTTTTCGTATTGATAGCATATATGCTGGACATCACAGCATCTTGATCCCTCCAGCAGAACTGGAGATCAATCCGACTCTGTGGCTTAGTGCAGTGAGCCAAAACAAAGGTAAACACGTATCTTCTTTGTATGTGGGCATGTGATGTCACTGTCTCCGTTTTTCAGTACGAGACACATTTTGTTCGTATTCTGTCATGAATTTGTGCACACAAGAACTGGGAGGGCAAACAGGTTCACTTCAGGTTGGAATACACGTGCCTGTACCTTTAGTGTTATGCGATGTGTGTGGTGTGTTTGTCCATGACTGTATGGTGGGGTTTTTGTCAATGTGTCTTCATATGGCTGTGTCTGTGTGTGTTTGTCTGGTTGTGGTTTGTTTTGCATGCTTGTCTGTCTGTCTGTCTGTCTGTCCATCTGTATGTATGTTTGTTTGTCCATCAGTCTGTGTGTGTTTGTTTGTTCATCTGTGTGTTTGTTTGTTCATCTGTGTGTTTGTATGTTTGTTTTTGTATCTGTCTGTCCATCTGTTTGTATGTATGTATGTCCATTTGTCTGTCCATCTGTATGTATGTATGTATGTATGTATGTTGATCTGTCTGTCTGTTTGTCTGTCTGTCTGTCTGTCTGTCTGTCTGTCTGTCTGTTTGACCATCTGTTTGACCATCTGTCTGTCTGTATGTTTGTCTGTCCATCTGTTTGTCTGTATGTTTGTCTGTCCATTTGTATGTATGTATGTTTGTCCATCTGTTTGTCTGTCCATCTGTTTGTCCATTTGTCTGTTTGTCTCTTTATTTGCATTCGTTCTGTCTGCTCACTTTGTTATTGTTCACATAGAGCAAAGGTATCAATCTCGCATGTGTGAGGACATGCGTCGTAGTCGCTGAAGAACGACCACGCATCATCCTCACATCCGCGTTCACCGCCCTCTTTGCTCCTCTCGGTCTATCCAGCCGAGCAGTCAGCACATCCTTTGGCTGTAGAGTCAACATCGCTCTTTGTTCGCAGGTCAACATGACACGATTGCTATTGACAACACATGTAGCTCATTTTTGCTTGTGATTTGTAACATCAGGGTTCATCACAACCAGAGTCATCCATTGCGTATGTTGACACACGAGCGTTACGAGTTGACAGGTTGGCTATTGTGTTGGATTATGTTGATGTTGTGTGTGTGTGTGTGTGTGTGTGTGTGTGTGTGTGTGTGTGTGTGTGTGTGTGTGTGTGTATGTGTGTGTGTGTGTGTGTTGGTCTGTCTGTCTGTTTGGCTGGCTGGCTGTCACTAGTAACAACATAAAACTTGCAAACTACAGACAAGAGGCTAGACTCTAGAGCTAGGTACAAGATACGCAAGTCAGAAGAAATGAATCCAAAGAAGACCAGGAGATGGTGACGACAGAATCCGAGAAGACGCACTAGGCCACGAGGGCAAGATAAGGCTGCAATAATCCCACACGCTGAAGTCACAAGATGGACGATGAGACGAAGATGAGATGACGACGACAGAATCCGGTGAAAATGCACTAAACCACGAAGGCAAGGTAAGGCTGCGATGATCCCAGACACTGAAGCCACAAGAGTAAAGACAGAACACAAACTCGATCACAACAAAGAAACGTAAGCCACGGAAACAACATACGACGAAAAGCAGCTCAACAAAAGCGTTCATTCCAGAAACGGGGACCCCATACAACCAAATAGGACTGACGCAACCGACAAAAGCGGAAAGAACCGCTGACGCCAAAAAGAATCCTGAAAAAGCTCTCCTCTTCTGTTGATGACTTCTACTTTGCAGAAACTGTAGGTTGCAAGCACCGCTTCCATTCATCCAGGATCTGTCTGTCTGTCTGTCTGTCTGTCTGTCTGTTTGTCTGTCTGTGTGTTTGTCTGTTGATCTGTCTATTGATGTGGTGTATGTGTCTGTCTGTCTGTCTGTCTGTCTGTCTGTCTGTGTGCTTGTGTTTTACGTACATTTTGTGTGCAGAGTTTCACTTGTTGAGAAAGGCGCACCACACAGTGTTGGTCTCTTGGAGTGTGCAAAGGTAAGGAGCTGTGTTTGTAGTCATTGAGTGTGATGTTTTCTGATTGATTTTGGGTGGTCACTGGTGTAGATGCTGCCCGGCGTC
>NC_085102.1:5030919-5035919 GCF_963422355.1 Corticium candelabrum
TTGTTGGTTGGTATCTAGGGATGGACGTTGCATTTGACTGGCGAGTGATGCGACGAGGTATTTACGATGGTGTGGACAATTGACTGTATGATTGTAGTGTACGTACTACATGAAATGTGAGGGACAACGATTCTCTTTCAGTGTTTGTGTGTGTGATATATCCAGGATTTTGTCGATACTATATCCGGGATTTCTTTGTACATGTGTATATATATATATATATATATATATATATATATATATATATACTATATCAGGGATTTCTTACAAACATATACTATATCCAGGATTTTTTGTACATATATATATATACATGTACAAAAATCCCGAATATAGTATATGTTTGTAAAGAAATCCCGGATATAGTACATATATATATATATACATGTACAAAGAAATCCCGGATATAGCATATACATACTATATCCGGGATTTCTCTACAAGCATACCATTTCTTTGTACTATATCCGGGATTTTTGTATATGTATATATACATACTATATCCGGGATTGCTTTATACATATATATATATACTATATCCGGGATTTTTATGTCAACTTTTGTCGGCGAACGCATGCATCTTCGGGACAGATTTTTGACCGATAAACTTGAACCAATTTATATCGCATGTAAGCTAAACATTCTAAGTCGGAAATTTAGCGTTGCCCTTGGAATCCCACAAGCATTGAACCGCGCAAAAATTCGTACACTATGCATGCCCGGATGTCCTTAAGCACCCGGATGTACAGAATGGAACCCATGGATGAAGCCAACAGTGACAACACGGAGTAAACAACTATCGTATCTAAACGTTTTCTCCCGTTTTCAAAATAATATTTGTACGCTCCAGGCTCGCCAAAGCGAAAAAGGACGAAGGAAATTTAGCGTACAGCGAAGGGGACTACGAGAAAGCCTTCCAGCTCTACACAGAGGCTATCGGTAGGTGTCTACAACACCCGGCACACAATCCCACACATCAGTCGTTATTCCCGCTCATAGATTTTGACTCAAGCGGCGCCGTCTACTACAGCAACCGAGCGGCGACGCTTTTAATGCTCGAGCAATATCAGCAGGCGTTAGAAGATTGCCGTCAAGCGTTGTATATCGATTCCAAGTTTGTTAAGGTTTGTTTTTTTGGAGGGATGTGTGGTGCGTGGGCGTGGCTTCTAGAATGTTCTGTCGCTTATTTGTCTGTCGTGCGCGCGTAGGCTCATTTTCGCGAGGCGAAGTGTCATTTGGCGCTCGGCGACGTGAATTCCGCTCTGAGATGTCTGCTGAAAGTGAGAGAATTGGAGCCTAACAACAAAGCTGTTGAACCGGAGGTGAGTGGGCGTGGCACATGAAGTTATCCGGGTTTTTTAGAAGCCAATTTATATATAAATATGTTAATTAAATTTTTAATATTATATATAATCTATTAAGTAATTATTGTATTATTTAATATTATTTGTATTAGAATACTAAAGATCAGAGTGAGTGGGAGTGGCAGCTGCACATACAGTAGTCACAGTGGGATATCCGGGCTTTTATGACAAAAGCCCGGATAATAATTATTTATTTATTTTGGAGCAATTTTAACGTTATCTAAATCAATATCTAAATATCTAATTTAATATTAGAATTTGGGTGTGACTTTACGTTAGTGTTTGTGTTGTTCAGTTGACGACAGTTGAGACGATACGGGAGTGGAAGAATGAAGCGATGAAGTCATACGACAATCATGACTTTCGCAAGGTTGGCAGTGTAGAGCATATTTACATGTGTATATATATATTATGTCAACTTCATTACATTGAAATGGGTGAATTCAATGAGTAGGCTAACATTTTTTGTGTGTTGAATGCAAATGTGTGTCTATTTATTTGTTGTCTGTCTGTTTGTTTGTCTGTCTGTTTGTTTGTTTGTCTGTCTGTTATTAGTTTGTTATCTGTCTGTCTGTCTGTTTATCTGTCTGTCTGTTTGTTGTCAGTTTGTTGTCTATCTGCTTGTTGTCAGTTTGTTGTTTGTCTGTCCGTCTGTCTGTTTGTATGTATGATATACATGTTACATGCTTTTCTCTTTACTATCTGTTTGTCTGTATTTTGTTTGTCCACACATATGTCTGTTTCATTTATCTATTGGAGGGGAACTTGCACACAAAAACAAGTTGCTCTTGAAACATAGCCTTGCTTTCGAGAAGTTCAACGGTACCCTAGTCGCTAGCCAAAGCGACTCCGTAAAGGAGAAATCGCGGTTCGAATGCTCCCAGACGAAGAAGGCGCACGAGACATGACGTCACTGGAGTTCAACCTGGATTGTTTTGTATTGGGAAAATCTCGATTAGCGCAATGCGATTCTTTACATCAAATTGCTTGATTGGAGACAACACTTGAACATTCACCTTCACTGTGAAGTAGGTGCAGCTTCGTAGCGATGGGAGGAAAACACTGGAGGCATTCGTTATGACTTTTCTCGCACGTAGGTCTGGAACCTCGAGGATGCGTCACATCAACTTCAGTTTTGACGTGTAGTGCTGTAAAAAGACTGGAACAGATAGGAAACTATAACGCGCTTGCATCTGTCATAACCCTAAATCTAACCCACTCACTGGCTCTGCTTTGAAATCTCTCTCAAAGCAATCCGACTGAAAATGATCTATGCTTACTCTGGAATGTGGTCCAACTGCCTTCCTCTTAGCCTCAAACGCAGAATTCACTCTCTCAACCACGCTTGATCGAATGGAAATCTAAACAGACTTCTTTCTCTGTTCTGGGCACGTTTACAACTAACTTTATAAGTCAACGGCATACTAATGAACCTTAGTTATCTAAATACAGTAGCAGTTAGGAAACTTCAGATCAACTAGAAGAGTCGTAAACTAAGAGAACACAGCAAAAAGTGGAAGTTGATGAAGTGTTTCCTGAGTTTCAGACCTACGCACATGAGAAGTCATAACAAATGCCTCCAGCGTTTTGCTCTCATCACTACGAAACTACACCTACTTCACGGTGAATGTGAATGTTCAAGTGTTGTCTTCAATCAGGCGATTTGATGTAGAAAGTCGCGTCACACTATTTGAGATTTTTCCAATACAAAACGATCCAGGTTGACCTCTAGTGACATCATCGCACGCATCGTCGTCTGAGAGCATTTGAAATGCGATTTTTCCTTTACACAGTAGCTTTAGCTGGCAACTAGGGTACTATTGAACTTCTCGAAGACAAGGCTACTTTTTAAAAGCAACTTGGTTTTGCGTACGAGTTTTCCTTTAACTTTTATTCACTTTCATAACATTATTGACAACATTATAGACAGAATTAGTTTTGTTTACCAAACATATTTCACTCATCTCATCTCAACAGGTTGTATTCTGTATGAGCAAGGCTATACAGCTTGCACCAGCATGTACAGCATTCAAAATCGAGCAAGCAGAAGCAAACGTTCTCTTAGAGAATTTCGATGCCGCACAACACTCTCTAATGTATGCAACCATCAGACCGAACAACAAATGCTGTAGTGGCATGTCGTGATGAGAATTTGTATTTACAGAGACATTATGAGTCGAGATAGGATGAATGCGGATGCATTGTATGTACGTGGTCTGTGTTTCTATTATCAGGTGAGGGACTCTAATTAATTTTTAGAAATTTTTAAAATAACATTGTTATTAGACAGACAGATGGACAGACAGACAGACAAATGGACAGATAGACGGATGGACAGATGAATGGATGGACAGGTGGACAGATAGACAGACAGACGGACAGATAGACAGACAGACATATAGACAGACAGATAGATGGACAGACAGATGGATGGATGGACAGGTGGACAGATAGACAGATAGACAGACAGATAGACGGACGGACAGATAGACAGATAGACGGACAGACAGACAGATAGATGTGTGGGGTTTAGTCAAAAAAATTGGTTATGTGATCACACACATGCACACACACACACACACACACACACACCTAAAAAATCCTAAATGTCAGGAGCTGCCTCTCAGAGGTCACGTCCCCAGCTGTTAAGCTGGGGCCCTGTGCGCTACTCAGGGAACTCTGGGCCTGCGCTAGCAAACTCCTGGAGCCGGGCCAGGCACTCGCAGGAGCACCGACTTGTGAAGCCAACTGTGGTGTGAGCACCCGAAGTCTCACCAGGACCCCAGTGGCTGATGTCACGTCACAGCCGATGGCCACTTAGGACCCCAGTCAATGACCAGGTACTCATTTATAGTCCTAAGTTGAGAGAAGCAAATGTGTGTTAGTTTCTTGCTTAAGGAAATTATGCCATAGCTTGCCATCACTGTGACTTGAACTTGCGACCCTTCAAGGTCTCGGATGTAAACACTCCATAAGATGACTCTCTAACCAACTGAGCTATTGCACCACACACACACACACACACACACACACACACACACACACACACACACACACACACACGTGCACGCTCTGTGTAATCACACCCATTTATGTATTGATATTACTTAACTTGTTTGCTATTTTCTAGTGTGTATCATATTTGTTGCCTTTTTGTAGGATTTACCTGATAAGGCGACGGCTCACTTTCAGCAAGCTCTACAAGTCGATCCTGACCATAAGAAATCGAGGCAAATAATTCGAGTTAGTTGTGGTTGTGCTATTATCGTGTCCTGGAAGTCAATAGAGTGGGAATGAAATTAGTGTGGAAATGAATGTGATGCGTGTGATATGAAGGGGAGTAGTGGCTAGCGGAGTGACTGCTAATGATAGGCAGCTAAGGCTGAGGACAGACGAATAGATGTATAGAGAGACAGAGATGGACAGACTAGTAGACAGACAGACAAATAGACAGAGATGGACAGATTAGTAGACAGACAGACAGACAGACGAATAGACAGAGATGGACAGACTGGTAGACAGACAGACAGACAAATAGACAGAGATGGACAGACTAGTAGACAGACAAATAGACAGAGATTGACAGACTAGTAAACAAACAGACAAATAGACAGAGATGGACAGACAGACTGAGGG
>NC_085102.1:5040919-5055919 GCF_963422355.1 Corticium candelabrum
TTTTTAGTTTTACTTTTTTATTTCTTTTTATTTTTTATTTAGGTTTTATTTATATTTATTTTTTATTTTTTATTTTTTTTTTTTATTTATTTTTTTTTTTTTTTTTATTTTCATTTTCATTTTTTATTTATTTTTTATTTTTTTCTTATTTTTCTATGTTTGTTATCTTTTTATTTTTAATATTTTTTGTTAGAACTAACTGATGAGATGGAAGATTTGACTGTGGATGACAACGAGATGGAGAAAGGTGGTGGTGCTGCAGGGACGGACGATGCTGTGACTGTGTTCTCTGAACACACAAAATCTGTGTTTTCTGTTTCACTGGATCCGGTGACGGCATCAGTGGCCGCATCTGGTGGAGAAGATGATCGTGCGTTTGTGTGGAGCATTGACGATGGTCGGCCTCTGTTTGAGATGACAGGTTCTTGAATATGTTTGTTATTTGTCGTTTTGGGTGGTATCAATTTGTCTGTCTGTCTACCTGTTCGTCTGTCTGTCTGTCTGTCTGTCTACCTGTTCGTCTGTCTGTCTACCTGTTCGTCTGTCTGTCTGTCTGTCTGTCTGTCTGTCTTCATTTATTTCAATACATTTTAAGCACAATTGCAACACTAAATATCCACTAATCCTTGTCTCTGTCTCAAACTTAAAAAGACTAAAACCACCTATGCTATTTACATCAAACGCAGAGAGTCTTAATTAACTACCATTTTAGTGCACGCTACATTGTACATCCAAATCTTCACTCATGACTCCATCTCCCCAACCTCCTGTTATCCTCTTCAATTTTCCTAGTATCACTCCAGCATTAACTTTCTGCACAACTACAGCTATACGTTTCCTTCAGTAGCAGACAAGCTCAGAATGGTTTTTGTTCCCTTCACTGTCCCTTGCTCTGGACGCAACAGTATTCAAATATCTTTCTGCTTCTTGCCTCTTTCGCTCCTCCCTTGCTGAAGCTGCGAATCCATCTTCTTCTGCCGATTTTGGTAAGACTTCAGAGCTCCACGGATGAGCAAAGGCAACATCTAAGTCAACGTTTGATCCCTAATCAGTGTCAAACACCACAATATTGAGTCTGCAATCATTGTTTGTATATCTGTCTCTTAGTTGTTTTCTGTGGTGCAGACCTACTTCACACAAGCATTCAGACCATCCACTCACAACAGAATCATGCTGCCATATAGGGCCTCCTCCATGTTTACAACTAAGAAGATGGTATCCGTCTTTGTGGAGAACTTTCCCACATTCACAGTGTGACAGCCAAACTCCAAATGGCATTGGGCAACCCATCCTCAATAGAGCCGCTAAGCGAAACTCACTGGGGTTAAGCGCAAGCTTTTCTGAGGAGGGAACCGCTTCTGCCTGTCTGTCTGTCTGTCTGTCTGTCTGTCAATACATATATTTAAAATTTCAACACTATTACATTCAAAAATGTCCGGCGACCCTTACGGCCGCTTACTACGTAGGACGATTAAATAACTGTACGCTATAAGCAGTACAACTGTTCTTGCTAAAAGAAAGTCTACATAGTTTTCTTGAGAGCACTTGTGCGTTGCATCTCTGGAGGCTACCGGACAGGCAGCGTCTCCAGATGTCTTGAACTCGCCACTGTTTGGGTGTCCATCTTCATCTACAGATAATAGGGACAGATGATGTAGAAATTGGTGGGCTTTCCATCCCCAGCGGCCATAATGCTAAAAAAACCAGAGGGATGCAATTGGCTGCATTTCCCATAGCATCAATCTCTTTGCTGTATTTTTCCGTCTTCTGTGACTCTCTTTTGGCGGCAGCGGCTCCATCCACCTTAGAGGGTTGTAAGATGATGTCCTCATTCCACGGGTGGGCAAGAGATATGTCCAGCTCGATATCATATCCAGATTGGGCATCGAATGCTATGATATCAGGACGAGAATTGCTTCCTTCGTAAAGGTTTCTGGGTTCTCTTCTGTGTGTTATGTTTAGGTCTCGTAAACTATCACACCACACATTTGCTACTGATTCGTGGGACCAGATGGGTCCGCCTCCAGTTTTACAGGTTAGAAGGTGATAGCCTTCTCTGTCATTGATCTTGCTACACTCGCATCTTTCAATTGCTGAAGACATAGGCATGCTGCAGCCCAATCTCAACCGAGTTGCTAGTCGGAAGTTAGCGGGTTTTAGTCTGTCTGTCTTTAGCAAGGTGTGTGCCTCCTCCAGTTTTACACCAAGCTTGTCACATTCATGATCAGCTATCAAGAGATACTTTTGCAGTAATATTGGGGTTGCCTGCACTTGACGAGCTGACATGGAAGCAAGCATCTCTTCTTAAGATCAAGTTGGGTGGTTTTGGCATTACAAACTTGACATAAATCTCTGCTGCTGCTTTTGTGGGTTCTTGGTGCTATTCAATGAGCACTATTCCTCAGAGATTTCCGTCTAGAATAGATCTATATGACAGCCTCAACTGTGCGAGTCCACCTCCTTTCTATCAGCATCTTTGCAAGGCAATAGCAAGCCTTTCTTCCACCTTAGGATCAGATGGAGAGACACTCATACCTCAGACTTTGTCTGGGCTTATGGAGACTCTAGTAAAACTCCAAAATTGCCTGAGCTCGGATATTGCTGAAGGGAATGCAGCAACATGTGTTATGTAAGCATCCTCTGTCAAACATGCTGCTAGGATAAGGTCATGTCAGGGATGTGGAGCAGGATCATGGCTTCAAGCTATTCCTTCAGCACCAAAATTTGTTCTAAAGTCCTTAGAATTTTGTGTGGCAGCATTTTTGAGACTTGGTATTCCTTTACTATATTCCCAGATTGTTACCAAGTGTGATTGTGGTAGAAGCCTTGATGAACATGGTTATCATCTATTGACCTGCAAGTTTGGCGGTGGCCCAGTATGGCAACACAATACAATCGTGTCAACTTGGACTAAATGTTTAGACGAGTTAAATATTCCTCATCAAGTTCAGCCAAGAAATAGGTATACTGACTCTGAGAACAGGCCGGATGTAACAACATATGATCCCACTGGGCACTTGACAAAAGACCTGGACATCTCACTTGCTCATCCACATTCTTGTGACATTGTGCAATCAGCTGCCAAAATATCAGGTTATGCAGCTGAGTTGAGAGAAAAACGCAAAATGACGAAATATGGTCAACAGCAGTCTATAGCAGGATCTGATACAACATGTATTCCACTGGTTTTTGAACACTTTGGCTTTTGGAGCCCTATGGCTGAAGACTATCTCGATAAGATCTCAAAAATTTCAAAAGATGCAAATGGAAAAAGCAGCGAAATAGACTTTAGAGATAGATGGAGAAAGCAACTGTCTGTAGTTGTACAGTCTTGCAACTCTTGTGTGATTTTTAAAAAGTTGTCAAAGTTGTCTAAGTGCAATTTTGATGACTTTCTATATGATAAAGACGTTCAACATTTTGTTCATTGACTATTATTGTTATGCATACGTAAAGTTAGCGATTGTTATTAGTAGAGTAAGAGTTCAAATGTAATAATCTGTCTATTTGTCTGCCTGTTTGGTTGTCTGTTTATCTGTCTGTCTGTCTGTTTGTCTGACTGTCCATCCATTTGTCTGTCTGTTTGTCTGTGTGTCTATCTGTCTGTCTATCTGTTTGTCTATTTGTCTGTCTGTTGGTCTGTCTGTCTGTCTGTCATACATATATTTTCAAACATTGAACTATTATACACCATCTAAGCAAAGCAACTACTAAATATCCCAAGCCAATAGGGCTTGGTTCTACCTACAACTATATATGTTTATGTTGCTGTCTCTTGAAACAATCTTCTTTATTTTTCTGTCAATCACTCTAGCATTTGATCGTTGTAGACACACAGAAAACACAGATCTCCGGTATGTCTTGAAGGTTGACGCATTTGGCTTTCCGTCTTCGTCTCTTGATAGCTGTGACAGTTTCTTCAAATAGTCTTCAGCTTTCTCTCCCCAACAGCCAAAATGTTTGAAGACTATAGGCACAAATGTTAGTCGAAACCTCCAGGCAAGAGCTCCTGGTCGTACTTTTCTGTCTGTCTGTCTGTCTGTCTGTCTGTCTATTTGTTTGTTTGTCTTTGTTTGCAATTTCTGTTTTCTGTGTATATGATTGTGTTGTTTATGTTGTCTCACTTATCCAGTTGATGTGTTGATCTGTTGGTTTGGATATGCTTTGTAGGTCACAAAGACTCGGTCACTTGCACTACATTCAGCCACGATGGGAAGTTGGTTGCCACTGGTGATATGAGTGGAGTAGTGAAAGTATGGAGATTGTTAGATGGGAAGGAAGTCTGGACATTTGAATGTGGAGATCTTGAGGTTGGCGTCACTCTGCAAACACACACACACACACACACACACACACACACACACACACACACACACACACACACACACACACACACACACACACACACACACACACACACACACACACACACACACACACACACACACACAGTTCATTGATTTTGTTATACACTTACCTTCTTTGTTTGCAGTGGTTGTGTTGGCATTTTCGTACTCATGTCTTGTTTGCTGGTACGACTGCTGGTGAATTGTGGATGTGGAAAGTTCCAGATGGTGACTGTAAAATGTTTCAGAGTTATGGTGTTGCAACGACTTGTGGAAAGATATTGCCGGATGGTTGGCAACACACACACACACACACACACACACACACACACACACACACACACACACACACACACACACACACACACGCACGCACGCATGCACGCACGCACACACACACACACACACACACACACACACACACACACACACACACACACACACACACACACACACATGCACACACACACACCACGCATGCATGCACATACACATACACCACGCACGCATGCACACACACACACAATTGATAATAAATTTATAAAATTTTATTTATAATTTATATGCTACAGGTAAGCAAGTTGCTGCAGGATATGCTGATGGTAGTGTCAAGGTTTGGAATTTGAAGTCAGCTGCTGCTACTGTCCATATATCAGGTAGCTTCATTATTTTGTTGTGTATGATGCAAACATTTGCATCAAGGATTACTGTAAAGGACGTGATGGGCATCAGGATGGTGTAACTTGCATTGACTGCAGTGAGGATGGTTCGTTGTTGCTCACTGGATCTTCAGATGGATTGGCGAAATTGATCAGCACGAGTGGCAAGGTATTTGGGATGTACACACACACACACACACACACACACACACACACACACACACACACACACACACACACACACACACACACACACACACACACACACACACACACACACACACACACACACACACACACACACACACACACACACACACACACACACACACACACACACACACACACACACACACACACACACACACACACACACACACACACACACACACACACACACACACACACACACACACACACACACACGTGCAAATAAACAAACACACACACACACACACACACACACAAACAAACAAACACACACACGCACATGCACACACACACACACACACACACACACACACACACACACACACACACACACACACACACACACACACACATGCACACAGGCACACACACACGTGCGCACACTTTTCTCTGGATGTTGGATGTTGTGCTTCTGTTTGGTGCAGGTGGTTGCTAACTTCACCAGGGAAGCATCATACGATCCTACAAATGATAACCCAGATGGCATCGCATCATCAGACAAGCCAGTCAGTGTGGAAGCTGTTGCTTTTTGCCACAGTCTACGTCTGGCTGCCGTCGGTTATCTGGACGGTCGCCTTACAATTTGGGATGTGGCATCACAGCGTGTCAGACAGTGTTGCGAACATAAGGTAAATTGATTAGTTAATTTTAAAAAGTTAATTTAAAAATTAAATTATTTTTTAGATTAAAAAATTAAATTATTTTTTAAATTTGTTTGTAATTAATTTAAAAAAATAGAAAACAGAATTAATATTTTTGTTTGTTCCATTTGCTATAGAGTGGCATTGTGCGACTGCAGTGGCATTCATTGCAGCCACTTGTGTATGCATGCAGTCTAGATGGAGTCGTTTGCTTGTGGGATGGCAGAACGGGCCAGTTGCACACACAATGGCGAGGGCACTCCGACCAAGTACTAGACATGGCGGTTAGCAAGTGAGGGGAAACACATGCTATTTGATAATAACTAGTGATGTGAATGTATTTAATATCAATTATCACGTGATCAAATCAGGGGTGAACATGTATAAAATTGATATTAATTTATTTTTAAATTTTTTTTTAAATGCATTGATATTAATTTATTTTTAAAAATTCTTTAAATACATTGATATCAATTTATTTAATCCTTTAAAATGCTCTGTATTGTACATGACTATGCTGTAACGTCTCCTATTGTATTGTATCTGTTCTAGAGACGGCGACGTCGTAGTGACTGGCTCGGATGACTGCACCGCCCGCGTATTCAAACATCGACAGTCATTTCTTGACTAGAATGTTCAAAACTCGATCTCAGCCGTCACTTAATTTCTCGGATCTACAGACACAGTTTTAGTGCATTTCCTGATTTCAACATACATTTTCCATACTTTGTCCAAGAGAGCATCCACGGCCGTAGCAGTGAATTCGTCTTGAGGCATAACGTTTTTCCCTGTTCGCTTTTGCTCTACCTGAAAAATAGTGGAGTGAATAGCTTGTGTGGATGCATTGGTTTTGATTGAGTGTCTTGCGTTCGTACTTGCTTCATTGCAGTTCTGATGCAATTTGTTGTTCTTCTATGAAGATGGGATGTGTTAGTATGGAAGAGTGACAGTTTGAGATTCATTACTTTTGTATTGTGGTGTCGTGGTTGGTGCTTGCTGAGTCTATTTGTAGTGTAAGCTGCTGTAGTACTGCGTCACACAGGTGACGATCGGCAGCACCTGTGAGGAAAGGAATGTTGGTTATTGTTTGGTATGCTATTGTATTGGAGGGATGCATCTCACAATACAGTAGACTATTGTATTGGAGGGATGCATCTCACAATACACTAGACTATTGTATTGGAGGGATGCATCTCACAATACACTAGACTATTGTATTGGAGGGATGCATCTCACACTAGACTATTGTATTGGAGGGATGCATCTTACACTAGACTATTGTATTGGAGGGATGCATCTCACAATACACTAGACTATTGTATTGGAGGGATGCATCTTACAATACATTAGACTATTCTATTGGAGGGATGCATCTTACAATACACTAGAATATTGTATTGGAAGGATGCATCTCACAATACATTAGACTATTGTATTGGAGGGATGCATCTCACAATACACTAGACTATTGTATTGGAGGGATGCATCTCACAATACACTAGACTATTGTATTGGAGGGATGCATCTTACAATACATTAGACTATTCTATTGGAGGGATGCATCTTACAATACACTAGAATATTGTATTGGAAGGATGCATCTCACAATACATTAGACTATTGTATTGGAGGGATGCATCTCACAATACACTAGACTATTGTATTGGAGGGATGCATCTCACAATACACTCGACTATTGTATTGGAGGGATGCATCTCACAATACATAAAGAACTCATTTATTAGATAAACGAGGAGCACCTCACTAATACATGGCCATCACACTTAACAATAATGTGGCGCCAGTAAAGTAATAGTAAAAGCTCTAACAAGTAATGTACAACTAAAATAACTAAACTAGGATAAACAGAACTAGATATTGTTTCTGGCTAACCATACTTTACGAGATTCTTCAATTGTCACCTTTACGATTGATGATAATAGTTGACGTTGATTGTGAGGAGGAATAGAGATGACATCAAGGAAGGGGAGAAGACTTGGAGTATCAATAAAGCCTCTAGATCCTATTTGAATATTTAGTTGCTTACAGGTGAAGCCTTTTGATTTGATGGTCATCATGAAGTCTGTATACCGTTCTGATTTTCTTTTATTTGCATCAAAAAAGTTTGTTTCGAAAGGGATTGTTAGTTCTATGACATAAAATTTGAGCGTATGATTATTCCAAATCAACATGTCAGGCCTTTGTGCAGTAGGAATGATGTCAGACGGAAACTTTACTTCACAGTCTTTTAAATCAGCAAAGATGTTGAATTGATGTGGTAGATGGTTAATAGCCGCATTATAGAGAAGACTGAGAACAGAGTCGTGACGTTGATTGTAATGACGACATTGTAAGAGGACTGAGCAATTATTGAGAACGTGAAGAAGGGTTTGACGTTGATGACATAGAGGACATTTATCACAAGAACGTTTACTCCATAGGACAAGATTAGCATTTGAAGGGAGGGTATCAGAAACGGCATTGAGGACAAAAGAGAGTTGATGACCGGGAAGACAAGAGACAACATTTGCCCAGACGTCAGATGAACAGTTCTCTAGACGGAAGATGGATCCCTGGACATGTAGATTCTTAGTTCTTGCAAGAAGTTGTTTTTGGTGTTCCTCCTTTAGTCTTGATTTGGTGATGTCACTCCATTTTGCTGCAGAAGCACCTGGTGTTTCAGATAGTGACTTTGCTGCTTCTCTAAAAGCAGAGAATCTGTTGCTATACGATTTATTATATGCTTGACTGGTGGCCAAAGAGCAGACACAGTTGTCATGTGAGGATAAGAGACGGGCAGATTTTGAAGACTGGAGGGAGATGGAAGACGTAGACAAACGGGGTAAGCCAAGACCAGCATTTTGTGGGAGGAGGTAGAAGATGGCAGTACAGGCCGAGCGACGAAGTTTACACCATTTCTTGAGGTAAGATGTAACAATTCTATCTAATTCAGATTGCAGCCAGCTTGGTGAAAGAGGAAGTAGAGACAGGTACCACGACAATCTTGGGAAGATTCCATTTTGGTATAATTTTAGTTTCCACCGACAACTAACAGGGCAATTGTCCAATTTCTCCATCAAAGTCTTTGCCTTGCTTATTAGAGAGGATTTGAAATTATCATCGGACAAGTTTCCATTGATTGGCATTCCAAGGAAAAGGAAAGACTCAGAACCAAGAAAGGGAACAGACTCATTAGAAATTGAAACAGAAGGATCACGAAGATGGAATTTGGGTTTAAAACTAAGACCTAAACAGCTGGATTTGGACATTTTAATGGTCAGTTGGGACCACTGGCACCAGTCAGACACAATATTACATAAACGCTGTAAACCAGAAGGCGACTTTGATACTAGGGTAACGTCATCAGCGAACAGAAGAGCATTGATCTTGTGAGATGAACCACTAAGCGTGTAACCAAAAGGCTGAGTCTTCAACATCATAACGAGTGTGTTTATGACGGTGTTAAAAACAATGACCGAAAACGGGTCACCTTGGAGCACTCCAATATTGCAGGGCAACATGGATGTTGCCCACTTCACAGTGGAAACTTGTAGCTGAAGGTTTGAATATATGTTGGTGATGACGGACAGTAGATGGTCTGGAGCATGATAGAGTCTAAAGCATTGTAAAATGAGCCAATGTGGGACAGAACCATACAGAACCAATGTGGGACTATTCTATTGGAGGGATGCATCTTACAATACACTAGAATATTGTATTGGAAGGATGCATCTCACAATACATTAGACTATTGTATTGGAGGGATGCATCTCACAATACACTAGACTATTGTATTGGAGGGATGCATCTCACAATACACTAGACTATTGTATTGGAGGGATGCATCTCACAATACACTAGACTATTGTATTGGAGGGATGCATCCCACAATACATTAGACTACTGTAATGGAGGGATGCATCTCATAATACACTAGACTATTGGAGGGATGCATCTCACAATACATTAGACTATTGTATTAGAGGGGTGCATCTCACAATACACTAAACTATTGTATTGGAAGGATGCATCTTACACTAGACTATCTTGTATTGGAGGGATGCATCTCACAGTACGTACATCTACCTTCATGAAAAATATCTAGCATCTCATACAACGACTTTGAATGCTGTAGAAAATCTAAACACAGTCACATGTACACAAAACATTCACACAAGAACTTATAACTGCACCCTCCAGCACGAGACATGATAACACGCCTCGGCAGAATATGCTGTAATGTACAGCCTCGTGAACTCTGCACTGAATTTTAGTCATCAACTTGTTGGCAAAAACAGTGGGCACGCTCCTACACATACCAAAGACATTACAACATAAAAAGTAAATCACACAGACCACACACACACACACACACACACACACACACACACACACACACACACACACACACACAGTCATCATCTCTTACGTAAGTAGAAGTTGCAGCAGCTCCGAAAAAGGCCCACCCATTAGACCTGGATGCTTTGAGCCTGCAAGACCAATAATTATACACCAACATCTTACTCAAGCTCTTACATTTGATATTGGTATGAAGCAAACAAACAAAGAAAGACACACACACACACACACACACACACACACACACACACACACACACACACACACACACACACACACACATGCACACACACATGCACGCACATGCACACACACACACACACACACACACACACACACACACACACATGCACACACACACATGCACGCACACACACACACACACATGCATGCACACGCACGCACACACACACACACACACACACACACACACACACACACACACGTACTGCCACTCCATCACACCCTTCCACCATCCACAAATATTTCATCATTTCCTCATGTTTGGCATACATACCTCTATGCCCACCAGCCTTCACAGTCGCTTGGCTACACATGATTGTATAAGCATTAAAGACATGCTGCTGAAAACCAGGACTAGCATGGTGCACAAGCCCAATCTCCTGCTGTGCACGTTTGACCACAGACGGTCTCTCAACGACTTGACTGAAACTACAAAGTTGACTTGCATTATGTCTACAGTATCTTGACATGTGATTGAGAGTGTGCTTACTAGGTGACCAAGAAACCTACTGGATCATCGGACCTCGACTCTAGTAGTTGAGTTAGAGCATGGTGGACGTGTCGAGTTACACCCAGTTTCTCTGAAAATGAAGAATAGGGATGATAAGCAAAGTGCATGCTTAGACAGTAGAGAAAATTCAAAACATGAAACAGACTGACCAACTGACTAGGAGACAGAGGAATGGGCGTATACTGGCAATACATGGATAAACAAATTGACACACTAACAGATTCACTGACAGATAGACAGACAGTAGACAGACAGATAGACAGACAGACAGATAGACAGACAGATAAACAGACAGACAGATAGATAGACAGATTGGGTAATAAACAGACACAGAAGGTAACAGGCAGGTGAGCAACACAGCAAAGTTGCAAACTAACAAACTGTTGAACGAATGATTGGCAAACTAATGGACAAACAATATACAGACATATGGACACATACAGCGACAGACAGACAAAGCGATACACACAGACAACTGACAAACAAAATAACAAAGAGACACACAGATGGACAAACAAGTAGACATACAGATGGACAAACAAGTAAACATACAAAAGCACAAACAAAGACATACAGATAAACAGACAAATAGACATACATATGGACAGACAAATAGACATACAGACGGACAGACAAATAGACATACAGATGAACAGACAAATAGACATACAGATGGACAGACAAATAGACATACAGATAGACAGACAAGTAAACATGCAGATGGACAGACAAATAGACATACAGATGGATAGACAAATTGACATACAGATAGACAGACAAATAGACATACAGATGAACAGACAAATAGACATACAGATGGACAGACAAATAAACATACATATAGACAGACAAGTAAACATACAGATGGACAGACAAATAGACATACAGATGGACAGACAAATAGACATACAGATGGACAGACAAATAGACAGACAAACTTACACACTCGCCGACAGAAACTAAGACAAACAGACGAACTCAAACGCTTACTGAGATAATCCTCCGGGTCTTGCTTTTCGTCTGAAAGAGTCGGAACCTGACGCTTCTGCGTCCTCGACCTCTGCATCTCTCTCTTATCCGGGTTATAAAAGTATATGACAACCTCCCGGATGTCAATAAACCATGTCACGAGTTCAGTTTTCTCTAACGTTTTACAAAGCAAATCTCATTTTGTAACGTGTTTTATGATTAGCTATTAGCGATTTCTGCAAGATCCGGCTTCGTCAGACGGTGTCGAACGGCTCTGTTGGTGACAAATTCGAGGTTGTTGAGTGATTCGGATTCAAACAAGTTGATTCATAAGGTACCTCTAGAGACGTTTTATGATTTGTGCAAAGAAAGTTTGGATTTGTTGCGATTTGATAGTAAAACGGAGTCTAGTTTAGTTATCCGGGATGTTAGGTGCGAGTAGTGGTGTCAGGAGTGTGATGGTGTGTGTGTGTGTGTGTGTGTGTGTGTGTGTGTGTGTGTGTGTGTGTGTGTGTGTGTGTGTGTGTGTGTTGTATGGAATAATACTCTAAATACCATACTCGCTTGATTATTACCCCAGTGCTCAAGTAAGTCCCCACCCCCAACTTTGTCCAAGGCTCTAATATTTTCACACCTCTTAGTCCTTTAATTAGTGCTAATTGGTGCTTTCCACAGTGACTGTTTGCTAGATTTGCTTCTGTAGAAATGCTGACATTCTTCAACTTGTACATACCGTATAGAAGAGTAGGTTTCTATATTTTAGGTAGTAGTGGTGGTTTGAAGCTCTACTTTTAGTGTAGCAACAGACTGTTTAAGACAATTAATTAATTAATTATTTCCACCAATTAACAACTTTAGATCTCACTTTTTAGTAAGACCTCATCCCATACTTGACCATTGACTGTGGCCAACCATTGGGGGTGGGCGATAATCAGGCAACTATGGTAGTTGATTTCAATGGATGATATCTTGTACTAAAAGATTGAAGTACGGTGTCTATTGTTTATATGCTGTTTACATTGATATTAATCAAGTTGGTGACAAACGATGACGTCGTTCTGTTTATGAAAGGCACACCCGATGAGCCAAGAGTAAGTGGAAGACAGTACAGTACCAGTTGATGATGATGTGTAGTGTGTATTACGTTCTTGTTTTGCAGTGTGGCTTCAGCAATGCAGTCGTTCAGATTCTTAGGATGCACGGTGAGGGTCAGCATTTGTATGTAACAGACTATGTGTGTGTGTGTGTGTGTGTGTGTGTGTGTGTGTGTGTGTGTGTGTGTGTGTGTGTGTGTGTGTGTGACTGTGTGTGTGTGTGTGTGTGTGTGTGTGTGTGTGTGTGTGACTGTGTGTGTGTGTGTGTGTGTGTGTGTGTGTGTGTGTGTGTGTGTGTGTGTGTGTGTGTGTGTGTGTGACTGTGTGTGTGTGTGTGTGTGTGTGTGTGTGTGTGTGTGTGAACCAAACTTTGTAATTATTTATTTATTATCAATTATTAATATATCTTGTGTAGGTGTTAATAAATATGCAAGCCACAATATCCTAGAAGATGACAACATACGGCAATCAGTTAAAGACTATAGGTTGACATTTGATCGCTTGCATACTGAACATACAGTTGCACACGATGAAATGGTTTGTTTTACCAGCAACTGGCCCACGTTTCCGCAGGTTTACTTTAAAGGAGAATTTGTTGGTGGATGTGACATCATGATGCAGATGCATCAGAATGGTGAGAGATGTCGTTGTGAGTGGTAATATGGTGATTTGTGTTTTGTAGTTTGTTGGCATTAGTTGGACACACACCCACACACCCACACACACATACACCACACACACACACACACACACACACACACACACACACACACACACACACACACACACACACACACACACAGTGACAAACACAGTGACACACTCACACACACACAGTGACAAACACAGTGACACACACACCCTCACACACACACACACACACACACACACACACACACACACACACACACATCACACACAACACACACACACACACACACACACACACACACACACACACACACACACACACACACACACACACACACACACACTCACACACACAGTGACAAACACAGTGACACACTCACACACACAGTGACAAACACAGTGACACACACACACACACACACACACACACACACACACACACACACACACACACACACACACACACACACACACACACACACACACACACACACACACACACACACAAGAAAACACTGCATCTAAAGGGGGCTTATTATACTAAGTCTGACTGGAGTTTTGTATGTGTTGTATCCTGGGTGGTTTTACCGTTTAGCATGTTAGAGACTGTAGTTAGATGCACTCGGGTCATGATGTGTGTTTAGTAAGAAGTCGACAGATCAGCAACTGATCGACTTCAAGTTTGCACAGAAAAATTATTTTAAAATATTTTCAATAATTAGAATATTTATTATTAATCAATTAATTATTTTTAATTGAAATCAGTATGACAGTAGAAATTGACTTATTGAAATAAACATTTGAAAAATTTGACTATTAAAACAAATGACTTTTGCTGTTGTAGGAGATCTGGTTGAAGAGTTGAAGAAAGTTGGAATTCGTTCCGCTCTCCTTGATTGCGAGAAATGAGTTTACACATGTAAACATTATGCCCGGTACTATCAGTACACTTAGATATGAGTAGTTGTCAGGAGTTTAGAGAGTAAATATCTTTGCATGCCTACATTGATATACTGAGGCTCGATGGAGAGCCATGTGATCACGCCCCTTTCTGTTGTGCGACCCGGTTAGAAGCCTCGTTATGCCCGGCAATAACAATTTATCTATTGCTACACCAGTAAATATTGTTGTTAACTGTAGACAGCAAACCACATTTCTGCTCACAAACTGTGTATGTTTATAACCAAATTTCCATCTAGCAGCACATCATACTGTATGCAGCAATCCTACACAACAAGCAGCTGTTACAACAATCATTCTTAGCAGACACTTGTCTAGTCAGAGAAGCATAGATACACACAAAAATGGAAAGATAAG
>NC_085102.1:5060919-5083419 GCF_963422355.1 Corticium candelabrum
CTAATTATTGATTAGCATATTTATTATTTAATTAATTAATTTTAATTGAAATCAGTATGACAGTAGAAATTGACTTATTGAAATAAACATTTGCAAAATTTGACTTCTAAACAAGTATGACTGTTGCTGTTGTAGGAGATCTGGTTGAAGAGTTGAAGAAAGTTGGAATTTGTTCCACTCTCCTTGATCATGAGAAATGAGTTTACACATGTAAACATTATGCCCGGTACTATCGTGTTGTTAGTACATTTAGGTATGAGTAGTTGTCAGAAGTTTAGAGAGTAAATATCTTTGCATCCCTACATTGATATACTGAGGCGTGATGGAGAGCCATGTGACCATGCCCCTTTCTGTTGTGCGACCCAGATTAGAAGCCTCATTATGCTCGGCAATAACAATTTATCTATTGCTACACCGGTAAATATTGTTGTTAACTGTAGACAGCAAACCACATTTCTGCTCACAAACTGTGTATGTTTATAACAAAATTTCCATCTAGCAGCACATCATACTGTATGCAGCAATCCTACATAACAAGCAGCTGTTACAACAATCATTCTTAGCAGACACTTGTCTAGTCAGAGAAGCATAGATACACACAAAAATGGAAAGATAAGTACATGTGATGGTTTTGATAAAGGAAACTTGTTCTTCACTGTCCTCGAGCACAGTAAGCTAGACGGCAATGTGGAGTGTTAGGTAAGTTGTATATGTAATACTGTCCACAGTTGATCACTTCAACACTAGTTTGCCTCCAACAACAATTACTGTTCCAACTAAAGCAAACTGTTCTTGAAATGTTTTGACCAATTACATTTGGGTGAGATCCTTTTAACCATCCTGATCGAATAGTTCCACAGTAGTGAGCAGATGTGCAATTCTCTGGCATAGCTCCACCTATTGTAGGACTGAATGAATGCCAGCCTGGTGTGAAACCATGTTGATTGTATAAATGACCTGCATTATCACAGTGCCAAGTTGTCTTAGAATAATGCTCAGATGTTTGTCTCCAAGTTTCATTTAGAACACGGTGATTCCATGGTAAACATTGACTAGGTAGACCAAACAATTGATGTAAATCCTGCTCATCCCCTTTGTTTCCTTTCATTCCTTTTCCTCCTTGTAACCCAATCTCCCCCTTTCCACCTTTCTCTCCTTTAAAACCAGGATATCCTCGTTCACCCTTGTCTCCTTCTTCTCCTTTTTCTCCTTGTGGACCCAAAATTCCTTGCAGTCCACCTACTCCCCTCTCTCCTCTTTCTCCTTTCTCTCCACTCACTCCCATGTCTCCTTTCCTACCTGCTATTCCACGTGGACCCTGTTTACCTGCTGATCCCTTACTGCCAGGTTCACCATTCTCGCCGTTTCTTCCAGCTGGTCCTGGCAATCCTGTATGACCGTCTCTTCCTGACAAACCTGGCAATCCGTCTCTTCCTGGTTGACCTGGTATACAAATTGCTGATTCTGGTTTGCACATCTGTTTGATGAATGACCCAAATACGTGTGCAATGTTGATTGTAACTTGTGACGACTGACTGGGAGATTGTTCCGACCTCTTCCCTCTTTCTCCTCCATACTCAGACAACGTCTCATAAACCTGCTTCATTTCCTCTTTTTCTACTTGAAGTTCCTGCAAGTCCAACTGCAACTTCTCTACGCTTTTCTCAAATCTTTTCTCCTGAACACTGAGCTTCCACAACAGAAAACCGCTAAACACAAAATTGCCCACAACTAACGATAGAAACAACGCAATCGTCCATCTGCCGCTTGGGCCACAATTTCCTTGCAAAACTTTACAACTCTCGTCCACTTCGCTGCTGCTCATTGCATGCGCTATCGTCGTCGTTCTCTTACTATCTGACCAACAGTAGATATAAGCACGTCGATATAAAACAGCAAAAGATACGGTGAAACAGACGACGCAATGTCGTGTCCTAAAGTGATTCCGTCTCTTATACATTCAACCGCAACATGCGCCAAGAACCGGTACTTCCGTCCACGTCCTTCATGATATCCTCACCAATGTGACTGTAAACGATGCAGGAATGGCAAAAAAGATGGCCACATGTACAACTGTAATGATTGTTCTGTAATTAGCATAGGCCTACGTGACGTAAGACAGGTGTCACGTGTTCTGTTGTTGTGGTATGTCATACACGCGTAACTGTTAGCAAGCTCTGAACAAATTGTGTTGTGAGTGTTCGATACGCATGTCTTACAGAGAACCCACTACACAATACAGATCGTTACATGATGTCAGGTAGTGGTGTAGCCACGAAGATAGCGAATGCGGAAACCAGAGATCCACCATCATGGCATCAGAGCTGCCAACTCTCCCGCATTGAGCGGGAGACTCCCGCATTTGGGACCCTTCTCCCGCCTACCCGTATTTGGCATCAACTCTCCCGCATTCTGATCGACCATTGGTAGGTGCGAGGTGCGACCAAAATGATGGGCGTGTCTGTTCTACAGTTTTAGTTCATGCATGTGTACGCACATACTTGATATCCCAATATCAATTTCTATGCACCAGCCCCTCTCTTCATCCGGCTCTTTCATAACATAATTGGTCAAAATTCCGACATAGAAGGAGGAGTCGGACAGAAGTGGAAAAGGGGGAGGGGCTGGCTACCTGATTACCATATGTATTGCTGGAAAAGCGATCGAAAAAGGCCACAAGAAAATAGAATCCAGAACATCCCAACTAGCCACGAGAATGTGCATGTACTTTGTTCTTAGATTTTTATAACAGGCAGTAGTACGTACAGTATAAGTTCTGTGTTTAATTAATTAACTATTATGTTTAGTAATTGGTGTTGATACTGTGTGTCGCAAATTAGACACACTAATCAATCGGTTATACATTTGTTGCACTATAATTAAATTAATTCATTAATGGCTTCTACTCCAACAGAGCATGCAAATACTTAAATTTTGATGATTAGATATTATTTATATATTATTTAACACTTATTACGATATAAATTTATTAATATTAATGCCATTGTAGGCGTGTCCAAAAGTTTAAACTCCCGCATTCTCCCGCATTTTTTCCTGCGAACTCACGCATTTTGACACTGCTAGGTTGGCAGGTCTGTGGCGTGGGCCACCAAGCATGGCGACAGCGTTAGGACGAGCCAATCGACCGGAACCACTGAACCTTCAAGATAGAGATCATTGGGGTGAACACTGGAAGCAATTCGAGCGCGACTGGAAATACTATGAGATTGCTGGAAGGAACCTGAAGAAGTTCGTGTAGCGGCCCTGCTCAACGTAATCAGTCACGACGGACAAGACATGTTCGAGACATTCAAATGGGGAGACACACCCAATGACCAGAACAAACTGAAGAAAGTCCTCAAGAGATTTCGAGAAAGATGCCTACCAGAGAAGAAGGAAACGTACAATTTCTTTACTTAATTAAGAGAAGCCGAGAGCCAGGTGAGACCATGAACATTACAGCTGTAATGAAACTAACAAATACGTGCAACTTTGGAGCACTGAAAGACGGTCACGTGAGAGACAGACTGGTCCATGGTATAGGAGATGATACTGTTAGACGGAGGTTACTAGATAAAAAGACATTGACACTGGAGAAATGTCTGGAAATACTCAGCAGTAGTCAAATTGCTAGTCAGACAACTGAAGAGATATCCACAGAGGAGAGTCTAACACACACAATGGTTAGATACACGTAGAAAGCCAACACCACAGTCAGACAGACAGGACAAACAGACACGACGTGAATGGCGACCAGCTAAGCCAACAAAGGAAAGTCAGCCAGCCAAACAGGCAACATCTACCAGCAAACATTGCACTTACTGTGGCCTGGACCATCCACCCAGGAAGACAGACTGCCCTACAGCTGATAGGACATGCAGTAATTGCAAGAAGAAAAGACACTATGCGCGCGTCTGTAGGTCCAAGAAAGTGCATCACATACAGTATTGGTAACAAAAGAAACCTAGCATAGAGTACATGGAAATTCAAGCACTGGGTGGTACACCAACAGACAGGGCAATGACAACATTGAGTGTCAATGGACGACATGACATTGCTTTTCAAATAGACACAGGGGCCTCATGCAATGTACTACCGTTTTCATGATTACGTGCATGTTACAGGAGACAAGGAAGGAAGAAGATTGGGGAGAACCAATGTAGTCCTAGTGATGCATAACAGAGCTCATGTCAAGCCAAGAGGAGCCGCATGGTCACAAGTACAACATACACTTCATAGTGATACCTAGCAAAACAACGCCCTTGCTCAGTCTGAAGTCGAGCCAACTTCTTCGGTTAGTCAAAATAGTTGACATTGACCAAGTACATACAGTGCAAGCACGAGCTAACAGAGCTAGAGACAAAACAATAGTACCAGACAGAGTACTGACGAAACCGCTGAATGATAACATCCTTAAACCAAGATGTGTTTGAGTGATTAGGCCATTTACAGGGAGGGTGAACACACCATACAAGTAGACAAGAGTGTCAGGCCTGTAGTTCATCTGCCATGTAAGGTACCAGCACCCATGCGAGAGGCAATCAGGGCGGAATTAGAGAGACTTACTGCTGAAACATCATAGTACTGGTGACAGAGCGCACAGAATGGGTATCATCAATGGTCTCGGTAAGAAAGAAAAACAGTCAAGTACGAATCTGCTTGGACCCCAAGGAGCTCAACCAGGCAATGAAGAGATCGCACTACCCTATGCCCACCATCGAGGAAGTAGCCACACGGCTTACCAAGGCCAAAGTGTTTACAGGACTAGATGCCAAGAGTAGGTTTTGGCAGATTAAGCTGGATGAGAAGTCAAGCTACTTGACCAGGAACAGACAGACGGATTGGGTAATAAACGGACACAGAAGGTAACAGGCAAGTGAACAGAACATCAAAGGTGCAAACTAACAAACTGTTGAACGAATGATTGGCAAACTAATGGACAAACAATATACAGCTGTATGGACACACAGAGCGACAGACAGACAAAGTGATACACACAGGCAAGCAAGCTGACAAGCAAAATAACAAAGAGACACACAGATGGACAAACAAGTAGACATACAGATGTGTGTGTGTCAGTGTGTGTGTGTGTGTTGCTGTGTGTCACTATGTGTGTGTGTGTGTGTGTGTGTGAGAGAGAGAGAGAGAGAGAGAGAGAAAACAAAAGTTTTGAGCATTGGGTGCAAGCAGGCACGTGTTCTTCTTGACCGTTCTATTCTTGAAAACGTTACAGAGTTTACTTACTTGGGAAGTATCATGAGCCAAGATGGTGGATTCATTGCTGATATTGATGCTCGTATAAGCAAAGCAAGTAAAGTTTTTGGTTTGTGGAAGAAAAAGGTATTTACCAACAGACAGTTTTAAATCTCCACAAAGATGAAAGTTTTTCGTGCTTTGGTGAGACCTGTTTTGTTATATGGATGTGAGACTTGGTCCGTTACACAACCAAACTTGCAACGCTTAAATACATTCCACATGCGGTGCATTCGATCGATTCTTGGTGTCTCAAGATGGAATAAAATCAAGAATTCAGACAATTTAGAACGAGCGTGTGAGGACCCCATTGCTATGACAATACAGAAACGACGATTGCAATGGCTGGGCCATCTGCTGCGCACGAGTGGCAATCGTCCCCCAAACAACTACTTTGCAGCAGACTTAGTAATGCAACAAGACCAACACATGGGCCTAAACAGAGATGGATAGATGTTGTCACAAGAGATCTCAGGTCATTACATATCAGTCTTCGTGATGCTGATGATCGTGCTGCTTGGAGAAGCGCTATTACGCTGCGTTGCCAAAACCCATAGTGAGTATGGTGGAATCAAGGTGTGTGTGTGTGTGTATGTGTGTGTCTGTCTGTCTGTCTGTGTGTCTGTCTGGGTGTCTGTCTGGGTGTGTGTGTGTCTGTCTGTCTGTGTGTCTGTGTCTGTGTCTGTGTCTGTCTGTCTGTCTGTCTGTCTGTCAAATTTTCATATATTTTTATACATCAAAGCTAATACAGGTGAAACTAAAGTAACAGCTAATGAACAACAAGTGTCACAACTACAATTACAATTACACAAATAACAATTAGCATTAAAAAGCTCCCCTACGGAGCCTACAAACCGAAATTTAGTTTACTGAATTGAAAGTTGAACAACATCTAAACTCTGGTCTGTATTCTGTCCATATGTTACTCTGATCATCTTTCTAGCCAACACCGAGGCATTGCAACGCTGAAGTTGTACTGACAAGCGTCTTCTCCAATGTGTTTTAAAATCTGAGGGATTGTTTCTTCCTTCTTCATCTCTGTATAGTTTGGAAAGTTTATTGAGGAACATTGATGCTTCTTCTCCCCACCCACCAAAGTGCTCGAAAACTAGTGGAATAAGGGTAGGAGTGTACCCTCCAGGCAACTGCTCTTGAGAATATTTGTTATGTTTGATGTCTTCTCTTCTTCTTGCTGCAGCTCCATCCGTAGTTGCTGCACTTCGCAGAATGTCCTGGCTCCAGGGGTGAGCAAGGACCACATCAAGCTCGACATTTCCCCCACATGTTGAGTCAAACACAACAATGTCTGCTCTATTGTTGGATGGTTCAATTTGATGCTGGCATTGTAGACTGCTCATGCATTCAGACCAGCACAAAACAACAGAATTGTGAGACCAAACTGGGCCTCCACCCATTTTGCATGTTAGTAAATGGTACCCTTCAACATCTAGTGACTTTCCACATTCACATTTAGTGGCCCAAGGTGGTAAAGACAAAGGTAGACCCAATCTGAGAGAAGCCGCCAAGACAAAATTGCCAGATGAAAGTGCAAACTTCTCTGAAGATGGAATGGAATCTAACCATGCTCCTGCTCCTTTACCTCTAATTGAACGCAATCGTGCTGCATCTCGGTTAGAACCAGTTTCAATCAACTGATCTGCTTTCGATTGTACAAATTCTGTTGTTAGACGATGTTGCAACTTTTTTGTGTTAGGCAACAAATCCGACAACGTTGAAATATCTTTGAGATGGTGTTCTAAAGTTAGCCCAATATCACTCGCATGATTAGATGATGTCACTAAAGAGTTGACTTGATCTTGAAGAGCAGGAAAGCGATCAGGCAATAGCTTAAGAGAATGTGCCCAGCTGGCAACAAAAGCGAAGGGTGCCACTTCGTTTAGGGAAGTCATACCAAAACCTCCTAGTCTTACTGGCAATGTTGCTTGCTTCCACATATTTCCAGTGATGTCAACATTTCCTAGCAAACAAGAGAAGGTAGATTTTGTTTGCTTGTCGTGGATAGTAGCTGCCTGTGCCAGTGTTTCTGGACACGTTCCTCTTGCTAAGTGATTTAGCTGTGTGGTATGACAGTATCTAAGAAGCAACATGGATGCTTGCACATTATCCAAGTCGACAAGCTGTCTACAAAGATCATTCTTTTTTTCTGCAATAGTGGAACATGCTCGTGCAACATATTCACGTTTCCCAATTGGTGTTCCTAGTATCACAATGCCTTCACTCGAAACAGGTATGGTATATTCAGAAGAGAAGGTGTCTTCTTTGTCGTATGAACAGTATATTTCACATTTTGTTTCCTGTATTTCCAATCCTATTTTGAAAAATTCAGGTTGAAGAGTGGAAAAAGCATCAAGGACATGTTTTGCTGGTCCAACTAAGAAAACATCATCAAGATAAGCTAGCACTCTTATTGCTTGGAAATTGCTTTGCAAATCAACCAGGGTTTGTTGTATGCCTAAAGAAAACAGAACTGGTCCTAGAGGATCTCCCTGATGGATGCCTTCTTGAGATGACAAAATAACAGGGACGTTGTTCTGTAGGAAGACCAGAGGACCAAACCCAGAATACATTTGCATGACATGATTTGTCAAGATGGGAAAAGATTTCATCACTTGTTGCAGCAAATGGGAGCGGTGGATTGAATTAAAGGCATTTTTAGCATCAGTCTTCAGAACAATCCAGTCATTGTTGGCTTCTAGTAGAAGCTGGATATGGTGTAAAAGAAGATCTGTTCCTCCCTCTGTTGACACTCCATGCTGCAGAGGAGAAAAGAAATTCGAAAATTCACTTTTCATCTGTGCACAAATACATTTTGCAGTAATTCTTCTGAACACTTCTCCAATAGCTATTGGTCGAACGTCTCCTGAGGCTTTGGGCAAAGCAATCAGCCGTGCTGAGGACAACAACCTGGCAATTGAAACAGGGACTGATCCATTGGCAATACAAGAAAAAGCAAAATGCAACTGTTCAGCAGAAACTGTGTCGGAAGCAATAACTTTTAGGTGTTCATATCGCCATCCTGATGGGCCACACCCTGAGCCTCTTGGTGATTTCTTGATGGAATTAAACATATGTTGTTTTGACAAACTGATATGCATAGCAGGCGATGGCATGTCCGGAGATGGCATGTCCGGAATGTCAAACACCCAGATAGGATGCTTCTCAGCAAGCTTGTGAGCTGTATCTGTCTGTCTGTCTGTCTGTCTGTCTGTCTGTGTCTGTCTGTCTGTTTGTCTGTGTGTCTGTCTGGGTCTGTGTGTGTGTGTGTGTGTGTGTGTGTGTGTGTGTGTGTGTGTGTGTGTGTGTGTGTGTGTGTGTGTGTGTGTGTGTGTGTGGTGTGTGTTAGTCTGTCTGTGTGTCTGTGTGTCTGTCTGTCTGTCTGTCTGTCTGTCTGTCTGTCTGTGTGTGTGTCTGTCTGTCTGTCTGTCTGTCTGTCTGCCTGCCTGTCTGTCTGTCTGTCTGTGTCTGTCTGTGTCTGTCTGTGTCTGTGTGTCTGTGTGTCTGTGTCTGTGTCTGTGTCTGTCTGACTGTCTGTCTGTGTGTGTGTGTGTGTGTGTGTGTGTGTGTGTGTGTGTGTGTGTGTGTGTGTCTGTCTGTCTGTCTGTCTGTCTGTCTGTCTGTGTGTGTGTGTGTGTGTGTGTGTGTGTGTGTGTGTGTGTGTGTGTGTGTGTGTGTGGTGTGTGTGTGGTGCGATAGCTCAGTTGGTTAGAGAGTCATCTTATGGAGTGTTCACATCCGGGACCTTGAAGGGTGGCAAGTTCAAGTCACAGTGATGGCGAGCTATGACACAATTTCCTTAAGCAAGAAACGAACACACATTTGCTTCTCTCGACTCAGGAGTATAAATGTGTACCTGGTCATTGACTGGGGTCCTAAGCGGCCATTGGCTGTGACGTGACATCAGCCACTGGGGTCCTGGTGAGACTTCGGGTGTTCACACCACAGTTGGCTTCACAAGTCGGTGCTCCTGCGATTGCCTGGCCCGGCTCCAGGAGTTTGCTAGCGCAGGCCCAGAGTTCCCTGAGTAGCGCACAGGGCCCAGCTTAACAGCTGGGGGACGTGACCTCTGAGAGGCAGCTCCTGACATTTAGGATTTAGGATTTTTAGGTGTGTCTGTGTGTGTCTGTCTGTATGTGGTGTGTGTGTGTGTGTGTGTGTGTGTGTGTGTGTGTGTGTGTGTGTGTGTGTGTGTGTGTGTGTGTGTGTGTGTCTGTCTGTCTGTCTGTCTGTCTGTCTGTGTCTGTGTGTGTTGTGTGTGTGTGTGTGTGTGTGTGTGTGTGTGTGTGTGTGTGTGTGTGTGTGTGTGTGTGTGTGTGTCTGTGTGTGTGTGTGTGTGTGTGTGTGTGTGTGTGTGTGTGTGTGTGTGTGTGTGTGTCTGTGTCTGTGTCTGTGTGTCTGTGTGTGTGTGTGAACCAAACTTTGTAATTAATTATTTATTATCAATTATCAATATATCTTGTGTAGGTGTTAATAAATATGCAAGCCACAATATCCTAGAAGATGACAACATACGACAATCAGTTAAAGACTATAGGTTGACATTTGATTGCTTGCATACTGAATATACAGTGCACACAATGAAATGGTTTGTTTTACCAGCAACTGGCCCACATTTCCACAGGTTTACTTTAAAGGAGAATTTGTTGGAGGATGTGACATCATGATGCAGATGCATCAGAATGGTGAGAGATGTCGTTGTGAGTGGTAATATGAGGATTTGTGTTTTGTGGCTTGTCCACATTAGTTGCGCGCGCGCGCGCGCACACACACACACACACACACACACACACACACACACACACACACACACACACACACACACACACACACACACACACACACACACACACACACACACACACACCAAAACACTGCATCTAGAGGGGGCTTATTACACTAAGTCTAACTGGAGTTTTGTATGTGTTGTATCCTGGGTGGTTTTACCATTTAGCATGCTAGAGACTGTAGTTAGATGCACTCAGGTCATGACGTGTGTTTAGTAAGAAGTTGACAGACCAGCAACTGATCGACTTCAAGTTTGCACAGAAAAAATATTTACAATATTTTATTTATTACATTTAATTGTTGATTAGAATATTTATTATTTAATTAGTTAATTAGTTATTTTTAATTGAAATCAATATGATGGTAGAAATCAACTTATTGAAATAACATTTCTAAAACAAATATGACTCTTGCTGTTGTAGGAGATCTGGTTGAAGAGTTGAAGAAAGTTGGAATTCATTCCACTCTCCTTGATCGCGAGAAATGAGTTTACAAATGTAAACATTATGCCCGGTACTATCATTCACTTACAGTAGGTATGAGTAGTTGTCAGAAGTTTAGAGAGTAAATTTCTTTGCATCCCTACATTGATAGCCATAGGACCACGCCCCTTGCTGTTGTGCAACCCGGATTAGAAGCCTCGTTATGCTCGGCAATAACAATTTATCTATTGCTACACCAGTAAATATTGTTGTTAACTGTAGACAGAAAACCACATTTCTGCTCACAAACTGTGTATGTTATAACAAAATTTCCATCTAGCAGCACATCATACTGTATGCAGCAATCCTACACAACAAGCAGCTCTTACAACAATCATTCTTAGCAGACACTTGTCTAGTCAGAGAAGCATAGATACACACAAAAATGTAAAGATAAGTACATGTGATGGTTTTGATAAAGGAAACTTGTTCTTCACTGTCCTCGAGCACAGTAAGCTAGATCACAAGTTGGAGTGTTAGGTAAGTTGTATATGTAATACTGTCCACAGTTGATCACTTTAACACTAGTCTGCCTCCAACAACAATTGCCGCTAAGACTAAAGCAAACTGTTCTTGAAATTTTTTGACCAATTACATTTGGGTGAGATCCTTTTAACCATCCTGATGCAGTAGTTCCACAGTACTGCATAGATGTGCACTTCTCTGGCATAGCTCCACCTATTGTAGGACTGAATGAATGCCAGCCTGGTGTGAAACCATGTAAACTACCTGTACTATCACAGTGATAACCTGTCTTAGAATAATGCTCAGATGTTTGTCTCCAAGTTTCATTTAAAACACGATGATTCCATGGTAAACATTGACTGGGGAGATTCAACGATTGATGTAAATCCTGCTCATCCCCTTTCTCTCCTTTCATTCCTTTGTTTCCTTTCATTCCTTTTCCTCCTGGTAACCCAATCTCCCCCTTTCCACCCTTCTCTCCTTTAAAACCAGTATATCCTCGTTCACCTTTGTCTCCTTCTTCTCCTTTTTCTCCTCGAGGACCCAAAATTCCTTGCAGTCCACCTACTCCCCTCTCTCCTCTTTCTCCTTTCTCTCCACTCACTCCCATGTCTCCTTTCCTACCTGCTATTCCACGTGGACCCTGTTTACCTGCTGATCCCTTACTGCCAGGTTCACCATTCCTTCCTGCTTCGCCATTCCTTCCAGCTGGTCCTGGCAATCCTGTACGACCATCTCTACCTGGTGGACCATGTTTTCCTGACAAACCTGGCAATCCAATTGGACCATCCCTTCCTGGCAATCCATCTCTACCTGGTTCACCATCCCTTCCCGGCAAACCTGGCAATCCAGTTGAACCATCTTTTCCAGACAAACCTGGCAATCCGTCTCTTCCTGGTTGACCTGGTATACAAATTGCTGATTGTGGTTTGCACATCTGTTTGATGAATGACCCAAATACGTGTGCAATGTTGATTGTAACTTGTGACGACTGACTGGGAGATTGTTCCGACCTCTTCCCTCTTTCTCCTCCATACTCAGACAACGTCTCATAAACCTGCTTCATTTCCTCTTTTTCTACTTGAAGTTCCTGCAAGTCCAACTGCAACTTCTCTACGCTTTTCTCAAATCTTTTCTCCTGAACACTGAGCTTCCACAACAGAAAACCGCTAAACACAAAATTGCCCACAACTAACGATAGAAACAACGCAATCGTCCATCTGCCGGTTGGGCCACAATTTCCTTGCAAAACTTTACAACTCTCGTCCACTTCGCTGCTGCTCATTGCAAATATGGCGGCTGCAATCCACGCTGCTGGGGCGAGGCCGGAATTTCGTCATGTCCGGATTCTTTTCTCATTGTATTCAAAAAAGGAGGAGGGGCTGTAGTTGTCAGAAGTTTAGTTAGAGAGTAGACATTGGCACCAACAGTTTTGTGGCGGCCAATAGCTTAATTAAACCTACAAGTAGATGGGACAGCTACTTGTTCTCATGTCGTGTGTGTGTGTGTGTGTGTGTGTGTGTGTGTGTGTGTGTGTGTGTGTGTGTGTGTGTGTGTGTGTGTGTGTGTGTGCGCGCGCGCGCGCGCGTGCACATGTACATGTGTGCTCACACTTGCCTATAGGAAGACAGAATAAAATGGACATGTAACAGTCTGCTTATTCGTTAAGATCACTATAAAGTCCTAAGCATTCCTACATATAAATAGCATATAAATACATCAGCCTATAAGCCCATCTCCATCCTCAGTATCTCCATCTCTCTCCACATTCTGTCCCTCAGTCTCAACCTCCTCATCATCAGGCAACATCAGAAAGTCCTCCAACCTCTCCTCCTCCGCCAACACATTATTCAACCTCCTCAACATCGGCACACACTGCTGAATCCTCGACTCAACCGTCTCGACCGCCCTCTGAATCTGCAACACATCCCGCAGCAACTAACCCGACATCTGGGTCACGTGACTCTGCATCCTCCCCACATCGTGCACAGCAGCCGCAGATATCATCTCCAAGTCTTTCAATCTGCTCGTCAACGCGTTCTGATCACAAGCCACAGCCTCAGCACACTCCCTCAGATGCCGTTGATGCCTCAGACATGAGTAAGGCATGTCTGTGTTCGACGTTATCAAAACTGCCCAAATCTCGGTAACCCACTCTGTTGACCGACGTGCGGATGACTGGAAATGTGAGTGAGATCTCTTCTAATCTCTGGAGGACTGGAGTGGCGCCCATCGCTCTCGCCTCCGTGTGCGGATTGCTGAAAACAACAACAATGTCTTGTTGCTGAACAACAACAATCTCACACTAGACTATTGTATTGGAGGAATGCATCTCACAATACATTAAACTATTGTAATGGAGAGATGCATCTCACAATACATTAGACTATTGTATTGGAGGCATGCATCTCACAATACACTGAACTATCTGTATTGGAAGGATGCATCTTACACTAGACTATTGTATTGGAGGGATGCATCTCACAGTACATCTCCATTCATGAAAAATATCCAGCATCTCATACAACGACTTTGAATGCTGTAGAAAATCTAAACGCAGTCACATGTACACAACACATTCACACAAAAACTTATAACGTCACCCTCCAGCACGAGACATGATAACATGCCTCGGCAGAATATGCTGTAATGTACAGTCTCGTGAACCCTGCACTGAATTTTAGTCATCAACTTGTTGGCAAAACAGTGGGCACGCTCCTACACATACCAAAGACATTACAACAAGAAAAAATAAATCACACACACACACACACACACACACACACACACACACACACACACACACACACACACACACACACACACACACACACACACACACACACACACACACACACACACACACACACACACACACACACACGCACACACACACACACACAACAACAAACACTGCATCTAGAGGGGATGATTACACTAAGTCTTACTGGAGTTTTGTATGTGTTGTATCCTGGGTGGCTTTACCGTTTAGCATGTTAGAGACTGTAGTTAGATGCACTCGGGTCATGACGTGTGTTTAGTAAGAAGTTGACAGATCAGCAACTGATCAACCTCAAGTTTGCACAGAAAAAATTATTTTAAAATATTTTTTATTTATTACATTAATTATTGATTAGAATATTTATTATTTAATTAATTAATTATTCATTTTATTTAAAATCAATATGACAATAGAAATTGACTTATTGAAATAAACATTTGCAAAATTTGACTATTAAAACAAATATGATTTTTGCTGTTGTAGGAGATCTGGTTGAAGAGTTGGAGAAAGTTGGAATTTGTTCCGCTCTCCTTGATCGCAAGAAATGAGTTTACACATGTAAACATTATGCCTGGTACTATCATGTTGTTAGTACACTTAGATATGAGTAGTTGTCAGGAGTTTAGAGAGTAAATACCTTTGCATCCCTACATTGATACTGAGGCTTGATGGAGAGCCATGTGACCACGCCTCTTTCTGTTGTGTGACCCGATTAGAAGTCTCGTTCTGCTCGGCAATAACAATTTATCTATTGCTACACCAGTAAATATTGTTGTTAACTGTAGACAGCAAACCACATTTCTGCTCACAAACTGTGTATGTTTATAACAAAATTTCCATCTAGCAGCACATCATACTGTATGCAGCAATCCTACACAACAAGCAGCTGTTACAACAATCATTCTTAGCAGACACTTGTCTAGTCAGAGAAGCATAGATACACACAAAAATGGAAAGATAAGTACATGTGATGGTTTTGATGAAGGAAACTTGTTCTTCACTGTCCTCGAGCACAGTAAGCATAAGCGCAATTTGGAGTGTTAGGTAAGTTGTATATGTAATACTGTCCACAGTTGATCACTTCAACACTAGTCGGCCAATAACAACAATTACTGCTTAAACTAAAGCAAACTGTTCTTGAAATCTTTTGACCAATTACATTTGGGTGAGATCCTTTTAACCATCCTGATGCAATAGTTCCACAGTAGTTCATAGATGTGCAGTTCTCTGGCATAGCTCCACCTATTGTAGGACTGAATGAATGCCAGCCTGGTGTGAAACCATGTTGATTGGATGAACGACCTGCCTTATCACAGTGATAAGTTGTCTTAGAATAATGCTCAGATGTTTGTCTCCAAGTTTCATTTAAAACACGATGATTCCATGGTAAACATTGACTGGGGAGATTAAACAATTGATAATTGATAGACAGTTGATGTAAATCCTGCTCATCCCCTTTCATTCCTTTGTTTCCTTTCATTCCTTTTCCTCCTGGTAACCCAATCTCCCCCTTTCCACCCTTCCCTCCTTTAAAACCAGGATATCCTCGTTCACCTTTGTCTCCTTCTTCTCCTTTTTCTCCTCGAGGACCCAAAATTCCTTGCAGTCCACCGACTCCCCTCTCTCCTCTTTCTCCTTTCTCTCCTTTCTCTCCACTCACTCCCATGTCTCCTTTCCTACCTGCTGTTCCACGTGGACCCTGTTTACCTGCTGATCCCTTACTGCCAGGTTCACCATTCCTTCCCGTTTCGCCGTTCTTTCCAGCTGGTCCTGGTAATCCAATTGAACCGTTTCTACCTGGTTGACCATCTTTTCCTGATAAACCTGGCAATCCAATTGGACCGTCCCTTCCTGGCAATCCATCTCTACCTGGCAAACCATCTTTTCCAGACAAACCTGGCAATCCGTCTCTTCCTGGTTGACCTGGTATACAAATTGCTGATTCTGGTTTGCACATCTGTTTGATGAATGACCCAAATACGTGTGCAATGTTGATTGTAACTTGTGACGACTGACTGGGAGATTCTTCCGACCTCTTCCCTCTTTCTCCTCCATACTCAGACAACGTCTCATAAACCTGCTTCATTTCCTCTTTTTCTACTTGAAGTTCCTGCAAGTCCAACTGCAACTTCTCTACGCTTTTCTCAAATCTTTTCTCCTGAACACTGAGCTTCCACAACAGAAAACCGCTAAACACAAAATTGCCCACAACTAACGATAGAAACAACGCAATCGTCCATCTGCCGGTTGGGCCACAATTTCGTTGCAAAACTTTACAACTCTCGTCCACTTCGCTGCTGCTCATTGCAAATATGGCGGCTGCAATCCACGCTGCTGGGGCGAGGCCGGAATTTCGTCATGTCCGATTCTTTTCTCATTGTATTCAAAAAAGGAGGAGGGGCTGTAGTTGTCAGAAGTTTGGTTAGAGAGTAGACATTGGCACGAACAGTTTTGTGGCGGCCAATAGCTTAATTAAACCTACAAGTAGATGGGACAGCTACTTGTTCTCATGTCGTGTGTGTGTGTGTGTGTGTGTGTGTGTGTGTGTGTGTGTGTGTGTGTGTGTGCGCGCGCGCGCGCGCGTGCACATGTACATGTGTGCTCACACTTGCCTATAGGAAGACAGAATAAAATGGACATGTAACAGTCTGCTTATTCGTTAAGATCACTATAAAGTCCTAAGCATTCCTACATATAAATAGCATATAAATACATCAGCCTATAAGCCCATCTCCATCCTCAGTATCTCCATCTCTCTCTACATTCTGTCCCTCAGTCTCAACCTCCTCATCATCAGGCAACATCCGAAACTCCTCCAACCTCTCCTCCTCCGGCAACACATTATTCAACCTCCTCAACATCGGCACACACTGCTGAATCCTCGACTCAACCGTCTCGACCGCCCTCTGAATCTGCAACACATCTCGCTGCAACTGACCCGACATCCGGGTCACGTGACTCTGCATCCTCCCCACATCGTGCACAGCAGCCGCAGATATCATCTCCAAGTCTTTCAATCTGCTCGTCAACGCGTTCTGATCACAAGCCACAGCCTCAGCGCACTCCCTCAGATGCCGTTGATACCTCAGACACATGAGTAAGGCATGTCTGTGTTCGAGCTTATCAAAACTGCCCAGATCTCGGTAACCCACTCTGTTGACCGACGTGCGGATGACTGGAAATGTGAGTGGGATCTCTTCTAATCTCTGGAGGACCGGATCGGCGCCCATCGCTCTCGCCTCCGTGTGCGGATCGCTGCGAACAACAACAATGTCTTGTTGAGTCGCTTTCTTGGGCTTGACTTCTGGTCGGACGACGGAAAATGATGTGTATGGTATCTCTTCGTCTGAAACCGCGTTGATGCTGGCTCCTTCGCCGCCGTGTTCTAGTAGATCGCTGTTTTTCTTGCTGTAGTCACCTCCCATCTGGAGTATCCGGGATGTTGTTATGAGAGTAATGGACATCCCGGATGTTAAGTATATCAACAAATATTAGACAACGGAAAACGACGTATAATGTACTCTTCATCTGACACGACACTGGATGGAAAGCACTGTTTTTCATGCTGCAATTACTTTATCGAAAGTATCCGGGATGTTTTAAAGTAATGGATATCCCGGATATTACATTTCAACATGCCTACTCTGTGAATAGATCTTTTGTGCTGCCCGTCTTTTGCAACAACAGTGCAATACATTGTCGTTCCTGTTGTTATCCGGGATAGACTGTCACAACGTCTATGACAAGACAATGACTGTGACCGTCTCCCGTGGCAACCACCACCACCAACACCATCTTTCTCTCTCTCCTATTTCATCTACACCAACCTCTTAATTAACACATCAATGGCAACTTCCCGGTCGCTTCAATGTTTCACGCTGATTTTCGCGTTTTTTCAATCACATTCAAAAGGTTTGCGCGTTTGCTCGCATCATTACCGTCTAACTCTTTACATAAACAATTGGCGTTATAGATTCTGCGCCTCCATCGCCTGTCCTCGTCTCTTGGGCCGATAAAAGTTTCACACTGAAATGGCCGGCCTCGGAATCCAACGAGTGGACGGAGCGCACGCCAGAGGGTCGCCCAGAAATTCAGTGCAAAGAGGAGAGCGAGGATCAATGGCATTCGGTTCATCGCCTCGTTAATTTCCATCACAAGAGTTATGTAGTTGAGAAGGTGAAGACTGGCATGTTCTATCTCTGTCGTGTCAAGCTGTTTCGCTACGGAGAGAAGATCTACAGCAATTCAGTGACCGTCAAGACGCATATGGCTATGATTGGTTGGATACAGTTTTCTAAATTTTTTTACTAATTTTGGTCACAATATGCATGCTTTTTAGCGCCTCCTCCGGGAAGCATCCGGGTTGCGTCACGTGATCGGGAGGGAAACCCGGTTGTTGCTGTGTCGTGGGCGACGCCGGAGGCGTTTGAGGGTGATGTGGAGAGGTATGTGGTGGAGGTGAAGGAACATCGTGCTGCAAAGGCGTTTCGTGTTGTCGTACCTGGGAATCGTCATTATGTAGACATCAAGACTGTCAAACCAAATAGACTCTATGGAATTCGGGTATACAGTGTGAACTAACAACAACAAAAACAACAACAACAATAATAATTAATAAATAATAATTTACTACTACTAATAAATAATAATAAATAAGTAATAAATATTTTTAAAATAATTTTTTTATAAATAATTAATTATTAATTATTTTAGTAATTTTTGTATATATATATATAGATACGTGCGGATGTCAATGGCACATCCGGTTTCTACAGCAAATGGTACAGAGTCGTCGCACACGTTACTCGTTAGTCTTCATGCCTTCATTAGTCTGACCACATTGATATTAATGTGTTTGTGTAGCTCAATCGGCTCCAGATCGTTTGACAGTGACAAACATTGAAGACCATACTGCATTCTTACGTTGGTATCCATCAACAAAAACAGCCAACGACTTTTATAGAGTGAGCCAAATCATGATAATTAATTAATTAATTAATATTTATTTAATTAATATTTATTAATATGTATTTAATATTTATTTCCTATAGTGAGTGTAGGCAGATGACCAGCAGAGTGTCATGTTGTCATGTTGTTACTAACATGTTTTCAAAGGTAGATTAATATAAACATAATTTTTGATATAATCTGTAATTTTGTTTTAATTAATTATTTGATGTGTACTAGCTATACGAGTCTCTAACGTTTATCTAGACAATATACAATAAAGAATAAAATAAATAAAAATAAGAATACAAAAAATAAAAAATAAATAAATAAATAAATTAAAAATAAATACAAAAAATTCAAAAGTACAAAAAATAGAAATAAAAAATAGTAAAATACAAAAACTATTATACAAAAAAATAAATATATATATCAAAAATAAAAATTAAATAAAAAATAGAATTTAAATAATAAGTTATAATAAAAAAATTAAAAATTAAAAAAAGAAGTTAAAATACAAAATAAAAAAATAAAAAATTTAAAACACCAAAAATAACGGTAATAAAAAATTAAGAAATATAAAATAAAAAATAATTGAAATAAAATAAAATAAAAATAGCAATTAAAATTAAATAATAAAAAAATAAAAAAATAAAAAATAAATGAAAATTAAAAATTAAAAACCAAAAAATAATAGAAAATAAAAAATTATAAGAAATACAAAATAAAAAATAAATTTTGTGTGTAGATAATGTGTACGGGTGACAGCAATTTTAATGATGCTTATGGCAAACTGAGACATGTACATACGTCGTTTAACATTTCGGCCAAGCTTTATCAAGTGGCGAATTTGAGTCGTGGCAAAGAAGATGATGACGATTTGTATGTGGATGATGTTGCACGAGGACCATTGTCTTATGAACTGATGGGTCTGAATGCCAACATGAACTACACGTGTTCGGTTCAAGGTCACAGCATGGCGGGATTGAGCAGGCAAAGTAAACCAACTGTATTCATCACTGCAACAATGGGTAAGTTTGCTGGTGTGTGTGTGTGTGTGTGTGTGTGTGTGTGTGTGTGTGTGTGTGTGTGTGTTTGTGTGTGTGTGTGTGTGTGTGTTCACTGTGTTTGTGTGTGTGTGAGTGTGTGTGTGTGTGTGTGTGTGTGTGTGTGTGTGTGTGTGTGTGTGTGTGTGTGTGTTTGTGTGTGTGTGTGTGTGTGTGTTCACTGTGTTTGTGTGTGTGTGAGTGTGTGTGTGTGTGTGTGTGTGTGTGTGTGTGTGTGTGTGTGTGTGTGTGTGTGTGTGTGTGTGTGTCTGTACACAATATAATTTTGTGTTGATTTAGCTGCACCACCTCCTTTACAACCAGTTTACCTTCCAACTCATACGAACACCATCACCACTAACCCACCTGACCAAACTCTCCATTCATTCAAACTTCATCCAGCATCCAGTCAAAACGGTCCAATCAGCCACTACCAAGTGGTCATCATACCACGAGGAAACCTCAACCCTCTGCCCATCAAAGAGCCACCTGAAGTTTTCTTCACAAAATCACCACCACAGGAGAAAGACATCGCGTCTCTGCTGCCACATCCACGTCCATATGTTGCCGCTCATTTTACTGCCGATCGTTTTTCTGACATTGTGACGCTTGTTTCGCCGTATCGAAATGTCAGCCGACATGCTAAACCAACTGAGCGATTCATTGAAATGTTTTGGGTTGGACTGTATGTCTCTGTTAGTCTGAGGGCATTTGTGGAGTCATCAGACAAAAGGGTTAGTCGTTTGTGCTTTGTTTGGATTGGATGACGATTGAAGCTTTTGTGTGTAGAAATCATCTGAATTTGTTTCGTCAAGTCAGTTTTCTGATCCTGTGTTCATAAGTGAGTATTGTGTGTGTGTGTGTGTGTGTGTGTGTGTGTGTGTGTGTGTGTGTGTGTGTGTGTGTGTGTGTGTGTGTGTGTACGTGATGTGAGCGGCTCTGTAGGTCAAGTGATGTCACACAGTCACAGTGGAAAGGTGAAGAGTGGCACGAGAAAGGAGAGTAGCACATCACCACCCATTGTTGCCATTGTATTTGGAGTGTTGATCGGCATTGTGGTGTTGCTTGTCGCACTAAAGCAGTCTCGTGTGTGTTACCTCAAGTATAAGAGGTATTCAAATGTCAGTTAACTGATGTAATGTAATGACTGTAATGTTTAATATAGACAGAGAGACAGATGGATAGACAGGCAGACAGACAGATGGACAGACAAATAGACAGACAGACACAGAGACAGACGGACAGACAGATAGACAGACAGACACAAAGACAGACAGACAGATAGTAAGACCCTACAAAGAAGTTCTCATCTCTCCACAATGAATACAGCTGCAGGAAGACTTCAGCTCTCAGTGGACAGTCATAAACATTTAGAGACCGGGACCATATGTCCCTTTCGTCTAGTCATAATGTGTATGTGTATTTAGTGCGTATATAGTGTGCATTGTAGTTTTAACCAGTTTTCATGTATGTACTAGATGTAATGGACACGTAGATTAGCTATTGCTTTGGTGCTGTAGTTTATTTATGAAAAATATATGTATTGACAGACAGACAGACAGACAGATGGACAGATGAACAGACAGACAGATAGACGGACAGACAGATGGACAGACAGACAGACACAGAGACAGACAGACAGACAGACAGACACAAAGACAGACAGATGGATAGACAGACACACAGATGGATAGACAGACAAACAGACAGACAGACAGATGGACAGACAGACAGATGGACAGACAGACAGACAGACAGACAGATGGACAGGCAGACAGACAGACAGACAGGCAGGCAGAGTGAAAGACAGACAGACAGACAGACAGACAGACAGACAAACAGATGCACAGACAGACGACCGACAGGCAGAGTGAAAGACAGACAGACAGACAGACAGACGATCGACAGGCAGAGTGACAGACAGACAGACAGACAGACTGTATAATGCACAAGATTAAAAAATATATAATTCATTAAGATTATTGATGTACCGTATCAGTATTTACTTGCATCGCACACTTACCTATGTCGCTTTGCAGAGCAAAGGACAGACGTGATAACAGATGGAATGATGGACCTTGGTTGGCAAATATCCCATCAATGTCTTCCATGGTGTACGGCCATACAACATCAATCCTTACATCCAGACACACAGAACCAAACGACGAGCATAAGGACCAGACGAGGAGCACTGCTTACAGCCCGAGTTCTGATGAAGATGATGGACATACAACGATCTTGAACAAGATTTTCAATGGTCTGTACCATCTGGTTAGTTACAGAGGTGATAACAAGGCTGGCAAATTGTATACGAGGGTACCGAGTGAAGATGAGGATGAAAGCCTGGAGGGATCAGAGATGTCAGACGTAATGTTTGAGAGGGAGGCATTGACAGGCAGTGAGGCACAGTTGACTGCTCATGAGTTGTATAGTGTGCCACTCACTGGAGGAGTGGATCAGGAACGAACGGACAAAGAGACGCAAACACTTGAATGGACAAACATGCAGACATACGATCAACACACATCGAATTCTGAAGGTCGAGTCTCTGTTATGTTAGACAGTTCTCTAAATAAATATGAATATTATATAAATAAAGCATTTTTAATATTTAAAATGGGCGTGGCCATGAATATAGAGTGGGCGTGGTTATAGGAATTTCCCACACTGCTTTACCATATATATAATAAAAATTATAAATAAATAATTTCAGATATTAAAA
>NC_085102.1:5093419-5095919 GCF_963422355.1 Corticium candelabrum
TTGTAAGGCACTGCTGAAATTGTTAAAACCACGTCCACCCTAATTTTTGGGCCACGCCCATTCCAATTTTTACCCACAAAACCTTTAATGCAGGTTTGCTTCCACTGGGATGCCACAAACTGTTGTCATGGAATACTCAGGCACAGAATGAGCAAAGTGGTTTATTTTTTAAGAAAGTTTCTCTCTGTCTGAATTCATGCACTGTGCTTAATTGACCACATGATAAGCCTAATAGTCAGTGGAAAATTTCCAGACCTCAAGAATCTGAGAATCTAGTGCACAGGATAAGAAGGGCCGGATATCTACAGAACTCGTTACCAGTAGATATTCTGACCTAAATAGTTAATGTTGCTGACAACCACTGTTGATGTTTGAATACTTGTATTATGATTAAGTTCCTCCCTTAAGGCAGTCTTTGCCATAAGTGATCTTATCTTCAAACCAAGCATACCAGGAACTACTTGTTAGCCACAAACAACTTCCCACTTTTCTAGTCACTGCCTACTCATACAGCAAAGCATGGTGGGCCTGTACCAAGTGGAATGTGCACTGTGTGTGTGTGTGTGTGTGTGTGTGTGTGTGTGTGTGTGTGTGTGTGTGTGTGTGTGTGTGTGTGTTTGTGTGTGTGCTTTCCTGCATGTGTTGCACTTGCTTGCACATGCATTAATACCTATTTGTGTGCGTGCACATGCTTGTGTATATAGACCTCTGTTTTCTAAGAGCACATAAGCATGTCTACACTACAAGGTATGTCTTTCCTATGTTTTCTTTACACAACCCATAACAACTGCTTGACACCTATTACCTCCATAACTCTTTTATTGTCTTCTCACTAATCCATCACCACCATCTTTGTTTCTCTTACTAATTGATCCAATTTCCTGTTTCCTGATAACTCAAGAACTAAAACAGCACTTGATCTGTTAAGATGCACTAGTGGGTCACAACACATTACAACAAGACAAGCAGTTGGATGGCTTGCATTTTTGTAAGTAATTAACGAAGGACAGCAGGTGCTTGCATGGTGTGTGTACAGAGTTTATCTAAGGCAAGGAATGAAGCTATTAGCTGGAAAAAAAGGGAAATACTAGACAAGCAGATGGTGAAATTGTCTGCCTGTTTGTTTGTTTTATGTTCCCATCTTTGGGTTTGTCTTCTTGTGTAAGTGCAGTCTTAGGGTAAAGACTTGATTGGGTTAGTTGATAGTTATCCTATGTCTTGTAATTGTTTGTTGATTGCTGTATAGGATTTTTTAATTTGTTTAGATATTTGTGTTGAAAATATTTCTGTTTGTATTTGTCTGTGTCTGTCTGTTTGTTTGTTTGTTTGTCTGCTCATCCGCCTGTCTGTAGTCTGTTCGTCTGTCTGTTGTCTGTCAGTTTGTCTGTCTGTCTGTCTGTATGTATGTTGTCTGTATGTATGTATGTATGTATGTTGTCTGTCTGTTTGTCTGTTTTGTATGTTCCCATCCTTTGGTTTGTCTTCTTGTGTAAGTGCAGTGTTAGGGTAAAGACTTGATTGGGTTAGTTGATAGTTATCCTATGTCTTGTAATTGTTTGTTGATTGCTGTAGAGGCTTTTTTAAATTTGTGTAGATATTTGTGTTGAAAATATTTCTGTTTGTATTTGTCTGTGTCTGTCTGTTTGTTTGTTTGTCTGCTCATCTTTCTGTCTGTCGTCTGTTTGTCTGTCTGTTTGTCTGTCTGTCTGTCTCTGTCTGTCTGTCTGTCTGTCTGTTTGTCTGTCTGTCTGTCTGTTTGACTGTCTGTCTGTCTGTCTATCTGTCTATGTGTTTGTTTGTCTGTGTGTACACTATGTATGTATGTTTTTGTCTGTCTGTCTGTATGTATGTATGTGTGTTGTCTGTCTGTGTGTCTGTCTATCTATCTGTCTGTCTGTCTGTCTGTTTCTGTGTCTGTCTGTCTGTCTGTCTGTTTGTCTGTCTGTTTGTCTGTCTGTCTGTTTGTCTGTCTGTTTGTCTGTCTGACCTTTTGAACTACCATAGAATAAAGAACGTCTATTTGCAGGAGGGAAAGACAGAAGAGGAGCATGGCTCATCACATTTCCTTCCACCACTCAACGCAAACGAACCAGCGACATGACGTTTGATAAATTCAAACAAATGCTCTCATATCTTGTCCAGTCTGCAAGGCATGCAATAAACACTATATCATACAACATCAACTAACATACGTATGCACTGTTGTGTAGTATTGATCCTGAGCAGGGCATGTTCTCTGCCATCATCGATGCCAGACACAACTCGTGGAACTTCTGCAACTTCATCATCAAAGGCCTTGATGTAAGCGTCTTGTCCGAGTCTTGAGTTTTAATGTAGACGTGCATTTGTATACATGAGTGACAGCTATGTTGTGTTACATATGTTGGCATGGCAACAACTTATAATGAGTGACAGCAATGTTGTGTTGCCATGGCAACAAACTGTGGTAGTGACCACTTAGCAATGTGTTGATGTTTTACTCTGTTTGTGGCATGTCTGG
>NC_085102.1:5108419-5120919 GCF_963422355.1 Corticium candelabrum
TCAATACAATAGTCTAGGGTATTGTGAGATGCATCCCTCCAATACGATAGTCTAGTGTATTGTGAGATGCATCCCTTCAATACAATAGTCTAGTGTATTGTGAGATGCATCCCTTCAATACAATAGTCTAGTGTATTGTGAGATGCATTCCTTCAATACAATAGTCTAGTGTATTGTGAGATGCATCCCTTCAATACAATAGTCGCTGTCTGTCTGTTTGCTGGTTGGACTTTGCAAATGCGTACGGATCCGTGCCTCACTGGTTGGTTCGAGAAAGCTTTGTTCTTCATCATGCGCCACTCCACTTACAGAAAGTCGTTATGAATCTCTATTCATCACTTCAGCTGCTGGTATCTACATCAGAATGGTCCACCCCTTCTATTCCATGTCACAAAGGGGTATTCCAAGGCGACCCTTTCTCGGTAATAGTTTTCAATACAGTGATCAATACTCTAGTTCTTCAATTACAACAGTCTGCCCCATCGATTGGTTACAAGTTACAAAACACAGAGCATATTGTTAACACTCTTCTCTTTGCTGACGACTTAACTCTTCTCGCCAGAAATTCCAAGAACCTACAAACCCTCTGCGACATCGTGTCCAAGTGGTGTTGTTGGTCACAACTGTCCATCAAGCCTTCAAAATGTTCATCGCTCAGTTTATCGTTCAAGCCGTCTTACCATGCCCGTGACCCTGCCGTTTCTGTTTCTGGTTCTTCAATTCCATTTCTTGGTGAGGACACCTTCAAGTTTTTGGGAATGCCAGTAAATGGGAAGTTGAGCACTGTGTCTTTCAAGGAATCACTAAAGGCTAAAGTTCGTCAACTAATGGAAAAAGTTGATTCTTGTCTGCTTAGCTGTTGCCGAAAACTCAAACTTTACAGTCAAGGAGTGTTTCCTAGGCTCGCTTGGTCACTGTCTTTAGTACCACTGGCTCCCAGTTGGGTTAGAACAGACGTGGACAGCATAGTGACTTACTTCTTGAAGAAATGGACGAAACTACCCAGATCCGCATGCACTGTTCGTTTATATTTGGAAAAGTCCAAAGGTGGTCTTGGCCTTCCTTGTCTTTCGCACTGCTCCTCAAAATTTCAGGCATCTAAATCTGCTCGTTTTTTGACCTCATCTGATAACACAATCCGGTACCTGGCAACAAAAGCTGCTGTGAATGGGTTTCACCCTGAGAGATTTTCTTCAGTTAGAGAAGGACTTGTTTCTTTATCAGACTCACCTGGACTGTCAGGCTCGTCGCTTGGTGAAAAGACCAAAAACAGACTTGACAAGAACTTTCAGCAGCATCTTCTGGAGACACTGCAGAGCCGCAAAGTGCAAGGAGCGACAAGCCGGATTGACAATTCTGCGCCAGATTTATGGTCAAAAGTTGTTTACAGTTTAACATCAGAACATTTCTCTTTCATTCTAAATGCTGTCTCGGAGTCATTACCAACGAATGCCAATCTTCTGCTGTGGAAGAAGAGAACAAATGATGGATGTCCACTCTGCCATAAACGACAGACTCTTCTACACGTTCTAAATAATTGTTCTGTTCTCCTTAAGAGAGGCTGTTATAATACCCGGCACGACGCTGTTCTCAAGATAATCTACGACACCATCTCTCAGAATATGTCCACCAGTAATTACAACGTTTTCGCTGATCTTGCCTGCAGCACTGTTCCATTTCCAACAGACATCGTTGTGACCGCCAAAAGACCTGACGTCATTCTATGGAACGACGTGGTACAGAGAATTTACCTAGTAGAACTTACTGTCTGTCATGAGTCCAACTTCGATGCAGCTGACGAAAGAAAAACTGCAAGATATTACGACCTAGTGCAGTCTCTGTCAGAAAAGAGATATCTCGTAAAGCAATTTAACCTTCTCGTTGGATCGAGAGGTTTTATTCATAATGCCAATTTAAATTCTTTGTGCACGGAACTACGTATACCAGCTAGGACAAAGGAGAACATGTGTCTTCAGATTATCAAGACTGTCATGGAAGAGTCATTTAAAATCTGGATCAAGAGGAACAGTTCATAGCCTTGTTACTGTGTTTAATTAATGGTTAACTTAGTCTTCTCTTTTACTTTAGTCTTGCTGTGCTAGCCAACTTCGTTGTAGCTAGTCTAGAGCTCTTAGCTGCTGTCCCATATGTCGCCACGGGATTGTTAACCGTGTTGGACAGGGGTTGCTAGCTGCTCCCCATTTGTTTATTTATTTCAATAAATGGGTTTGACCGTGTATTGTGAGATGCATCTCTCCAATACAATAGTCTAGTGTATTGTGAGATGCATCCCTCCAATACAATAATCCATTGTATTGTGAGATGTATACCTTCAATACAATAGTCTAGTGTATTATGAGATGCATCTCTCCAATACAGTAGTCTAGTGTATTGTGAGATGCATCTCTTTAATACAATAGTCTAGTGTATTGTGAGATGCATCCCTTCAATACAATAGTCTAGTGTATTGTGAGATGCATCCCTTCAATACAATAGTCTAGTGTATTGTGAGATGCATCCCTTCAATACAATAGTCTAGTGTATTGTGAGATGCATCCCTCCAATACAATAGTCTAGTGTATCATGCTATTCAATAATAATATAACATAACGTACAAACTTGATTTTGTTTTGCATTTAGCTTGAGCACCGACTTGTACAAATAGCAAAATCTTTTCGTACCGTCCAACTAGAGAGGACATACGAAGGAATGCAGTTCCTCATCAGCGATCACGAAAAACTACGAGAACGTCTCATGGACGCTAAACAACAAACGACCAACGAAGGCAGCGCATTCATCCAAAGACTTAAACACCCAGAACAGGAACTAATGCTGGACGAAGAGGGAGATGTTGCTGTTCCTGATTATTCGCCGGTCGTCACGCGTGTGAGAGCGTTGCTAAGGAAACTGGAAGACGAGAGCGAAGACGTGCAAGACATGTGGACAGCAAGGAAGAAGGCACTGCAGCAGGCATTGCAGCTACGTGCACTTGAAGGTTACTGTCGAGTGGTAAGTGATAAACATTCAATACATAAAGCAGTCAGAGAGTGCATACACGCTCACATGAATTTTCAAAATTTAATTTTAATTTTTTTATTAAATAAATATATTTATAAAATTTAATTTATAAAAATATATATAAATAAATACCTTTATGGCAGAGATGATTTTTAGTGTTGGGTAATGCCATTACATATGTACTCATTGATATCAAAAATTAGTAATAAATTATAATGTTAATTAAAATCTTTATGGCAGAAGTGACTTTTAGTGTTGGATAATGCCAGTACATACTCTGTGTGTGTGCATGTGTGACTGTGTGTGTACTCATTGATATCAAAAACTAGTAATAAATTAATTACTAGAGACCTCACTAACATTGTTGCTTGACGAGAACTAACCACACGTTTAACTGTTTGCTTGTGTGAGTACAAACCAATTAAGACAGTCAATAGCCAGCCGACGTTCAATCGTCCACAGCTGTGTGTTTATCAGGTTGCCATGGCTGCTGATCAACAAATTCAAAGCTTAGATGCGGTTCCGTTTGAGCTGAGCATCTCAGCTGCTGGTCTTCTTCTTCTCCAAGAGCAACACGCTCAACTGGAATCAGCAGCTAAGTTGGTTGTTCGCAAAATGGCTGAAGTGACGGAGGAAGCCGATGGTTTAGTGAAGAGTGGTCACTATGCGTCGGCTGAAATCAAGAAGCTGAGGAAGTCTCTTGGGCACAAGGTTGGCCACATGGCTAGGATTGTGCTACAGAGACGGGAGGTGTTGGTGCACACTGTGAAGTTTCAGAAGAAGGCAAACGAGGTTGGTGTTGTGATATTTGCGGAGTGAAGGCTGTAGGTAGTCGAGATAGATGATGATTGTTGAGGTGGTTAGAGCAACTAGGTAGGCATGTGGTCATATGGTAGAGTGAGTGATGGACAGGCAGGCATGATGGTATGCAGACGAGTGAGCAGACTGAGAAATATGGACAAAACAGACACACAAACAGATGAACGGACGGTCAGGTGGAGACAGACAGATGATAGACAGGCAGATAGAGACAGACAAGTCGAACAGACAGACAATAGATAGACAGACAACAGACAGACAGATAGACTAACAAATAGACAGACAGACAGATGATAGACAGACAACACACAAACAAACAGATAGACAGACAACAGACAGACAAACAATAGACAGACAGACAGCAGACAGACAGACAGACAGACAGACAGACAAATGGACGAACAACACAAACAGACATAGACAGACAGACAGATAGATAGATAGACAGACAGACAGACAGACAAATAGACAGACAGCAGACAGACAGACAGACAGACAGACAAATGGACGAACAACTCAAACAGACAGATAGACAGACAGACAAGTGAGATGACAGACAAACAGACAGACATACAACAAACAAACCCACATAAATAGCTGCCAAGCCAATAACATTAATTAATATGTTTATATTCTCTTTTTAGTGGGTCATCATCATGGACGAATTGCAGGGCAGAATGACGGCCACTGGGATTCCTACGACATTGGACATAGTCACCACTATGACAGAGGGTCATCATGCCATTTATCAAGAGATTGAACACATTGGAGATGAGCTTTTCTGTGAAAGTCGCACGTTTATGACTGCAGTCAAGGGTGTGGCAGGCACAGATTGTACGAAAGTGGAGGGCTTTCTAGGTCGAATGGGCGAGCGTGTGGTTCAGTTGAAGTCCGTGTGGCAGCAGAGGCAGAAGCAGTTGCAGTTGGCAAGAGAGGGATTTGAGTACAAGGATAAAGTTCAAGAGGTTTGTTGGTGTGGGTTGATGTTTGGATTGACAGACAGATAGACACACACACAGACACACACACACAGACACACACACACACACACACACACACACACACACACCACACACACACACACACACACCACACACACACACACACACACACACACACACACACACACACACACACACACACACACACACACACACACGCATACACCACACACACACACACACACACACACACACACACACACACACACACACACACACACACACGCATGCACACACGTGCACGCACTCGCACACCACACACACACACACACACACACACACACACACACACACACACACACACACACACACACTAGACAGACTCAGCCACACAGACAGACACACTGACAGACAAGCACACAGACAGACACACGGATAGACACACAGACATGCAGGCACAGACAAACATGCAGACAGACGGACGGACGGACGGACGGACAAACAGATAGATGGATGTATTCAATACTTGACTACAAATACAAATTCAGATTGTGATCCTAATGTTCGATTATCTATTTAGACTGTGGAGTGGATACATCGAATTGCGTGGGATTTCTTCAGTGCTCATCGTCACCTTGCACACGATCTCGACTCGGCACAACAGAAACTGCGAGAGTACGAAGCGTTTGAAGAAGAATCCAAAGTAATACAAAGTGGCAACTTTACTCATGTTGATTGATATCAATTATGTGTGATGTCACAGGTGATCCACAATCGAGTGATTGTGTTGTACCAGCAGGTGGATAATGTTATATTGGGAGGCACTGTTGGCACTGACATGTTTAGGTATGAATCGGAACGTCTTCTCAGTGAGTGGCAGCATTTTCTTAATCATCTTGACAAGAGCAGCCAACTGTTGATTCTCTATTCGTCGTTTCACAATGCAGCAAGACAGGTGTGTAGTTGGTAGTCACACACACACACACACACACACACACACACACACACACACACACACACACACACACACACACACACACACACACACACACACACACACACACACACACACACACACACAGACAGACAAATGAACACACATGCGGATGGACAGATGGACAGACAAAAAGACAGACAAATGAACACACACGCTGATGGACAGATGGACAGACAAAAAGACAGACAAATGAACACGCAGATGGACAGATGGACAGACAAGGAGACAGACAAATGAACACACATGCGGATGGACAGATGGACAGACAAAAAGACAGACAATGAACACACGCGCGGATGGACAGATGGGCAGACAAAGAGACAGACAAATGAACACATGCGCGGATGGACAGATGGGCAGACAAAAAGACAGACAAATGAACATACAAGTAGATAGACAGATGGACAGACAAAAAGACAGACAAATGAACACACGCGGATGGACACACAGACAGACAGATGGACAGACAAATGAACACACATGTGGATAGACACACACAGACAGACAAACAGACAAATGAACACACATGTGGATAGACACACATGGACAGACAAACAGACACACACATATGTGTGGGTCATTCCAACATTTTCAACGTTTCTATTAATTTCTTTTAATTTTTAATAAATTATTTTTGCTCACTGTCTCTTCATTACGTGTAGTTCTCTCTGTTGTTGAGTGAGTACGAGGCATTTATTGAAGACTTGAACGAGCAGGTGCTACACCAGCAAAGCACAAAAGAGACAGACGCTCAACTGGAACGATGTCACCAACAAGCACAGAACAATGCCTCGGAAACTGAGGTACGGCTGAGGTCATTTGTTGACATGGCAACGCAATACACAGTCCAGATATCCAAGACTTGGCCTTGCCTGGACACACAGCCGGCTAGTATTGCTGCTGCGAGATTGTGGACGGAGCTGAGGGATCGTAAGGAGCAGCTTGAGGCAGTGTGGAAGATGAGGAAGGGGTATGTTGAGCAGGAGGCCGAGATTCAAGAGTTTCAGCAGCAATCGCAGAAGGTGACGTCTTGTGTTGTTTGTTAGTGTAGATTTTTGTGGGTTTACTGTCTGTCTATCTGTCTCTCTGTTCAATTGGTTGTCTGTCTGTCTGTTTGTCTGTCTGTCTGCAGTGTTCTCCCCAGAAATCTTAGAAGGCAGAGCGGAATACTTTGTAAAGTGGGCATTACCCAATGCCATGCCCAATGGCAGTTAAATACCAACTTGCACATAAACACCAGCTGTGAAAGCATGGTTAGTTAAGGGCTGCATGCGTGGGTGTAAAAGTGTTAGTGTTCCTCACAATTAGATGCCACCCGCTTTCTTAGTTAATTAGTTTAATGAGCTTACTTGAGATCCTCAAGTCTTGGCATCTGGATGATCTACTTTACCTAAAAGCTTAATTGCTTAGAATAAGGCAGAGCGGCCCGCTCTGCCAAAAGATCCTGGGGAGAACACTGGAGACTCTGTCTGTCTGTCTGTCTGTCTATCTATGTCTGTCTGTTCAATTGGTTGTCTGTCTGTCTGACTGTCTGTCTGTCTGTCTGTTTGACAACTTTGTCTCTCTGTGTGTTCGATTGGTTGTCTGGTTGTCTGTCTGTCTGTCTGTCTATCTGTCTGTCTCTGTCTGTCTGTCTATCTGTCTGTCTGTTTGATTGTCTGTCTATCTGTCTGTCTGCTTGTCTGTCTGTTTATCTGTCTATCTGTCTGTATGATAAAGACGTTCAACATTTTGTTCATTGACTGTTATTGTTATGCATACGTAAAGGTAGCGATTGTTATTGGTAGAGTAAGAGTTCAAATATACCTGTCTGTCTGTCTGTCTGTCTGTCTGTCTGTCTGTCTGTCTATCTGTCTCTTTGTCTGTCTGTCTCTTTGTCTTTCTGTCTGTCTTTCCGTCTGTCTCTTTGTCTGTTTGATTGTCTGTCTGTCTGTCTGTATGTATGTATGTATGTATGTCTGTTCAATTGGTTGTCTGTTTGTCTGTCTGTCTGTCTGTCTGTCTGTTTGACAACTTTGTCTCTCTGTCTTTCTGTGTGTTCAATTGGTTGTGTGTCTGTCTGTCTGTCTCTCTGTCTGTCTCTCTGTCTGTTTGTATGTCTGTCTGTTTGTATGTCTGTCTATCTGTCTGTCTGTCTGTCTGTCTGTCTGTGGTTATTCCAGGTGTGATTGCATTGTAATTTATTTGTTTTGTGTAGCTGCTTGGGTGGCTGCATGCTCGAGCCGATGCTTTCTTCCAGCAATATGGACCCGCTCCTCCAGTTGACGTTGAACAAGCGAAACAACGACAAACACAACTGGTCAAGTTCCAAAAAGAGGCAGATGTAAGTAGAGAGAGAGAGAGAGAGAGAGAGAGAGAGAGAGAGAGAGAGAGAACGAGGGAGGAGGAACGAGGGAGGAGGAACGAGGGAGGGAGGGAACAAGGGAAGGGAGGGAATGAGGAAAGGGAGGGAGGGAGGGCGAGAACGAGGGATAGGATGGACACTTTTTGACATTTTGCTTACTTCCTTGTCATTTGGTTGTCTCCTGGACGTCCAACTGTTTGTTGTCTCTAGGAGCATTTGAGACATGCAACTATGCTGCTATCCAAAGGCGAGCAGCTCATCCAACTGGAAGGACACAACTCCGATCCACTACAGAGCGTCGTCGAGCAACTACAGCACGGACTCGAGCAGTTCACGTGTCGTATCTCTCAATACCAAAACGTGCTCGCATCAACACTCGAATTCCACCAACAGAAAGACGAACTAACACTCGAACTTCGATGTTTGAAAGATTTACTGACCACTGACATCCCCGACGAAGCCGACAGAGCAAGAGAAATGAAGACGAGTCTTGAGCAACGGTGGGAGAGATGCAGCTCCATGATGGAACGCCTCAACGTTTTAGCAGTTGAAATGAAGTCGTATTATGGTCGACAGACGAGGCAAAAGAATCCGGCGGCTTCGCTTGATCATTTGAAGGCACAATTTCGGCAGTGCAGTGAATTGTTAGAGTCGTGTTATGAGAAGTTGGTGAGGACGATCAAGGCAGCGGAGTTTTTTATTGCTGTGGCGCAGGTTTGATTAGATATGTGAAAGATATATGATGTGTATGTGTGTGTTGTCTGTCTGTCTGTCTGTCTTTATGTCTGTCTGTCTGTTTGTTTGTCAGTCTGTCTGTCTGTTTGTTTGTCTGTCTGTCTGTCTGTCTCTGTCTGTCCGTCTGTCTGTCTCTGTCTGTCCGTCTGTCTGTCTCTGTCTGTCCGTCTGTCTGTCTGTTTGTTTGTCTCCATCCTTCCGTTTGTCTGTCTGTCTGTCTCTCTATCTCTCTGTCTGTCTGTCTGTCTCTCTGTCTGTCTCTCTGTCTGTCCGTCTGTCTCTCTGTCTGTCTGCCTGTCTGTCTCTCTGTCTCTCTGTCTGTCTCTCTGTCTGTCTGTTCGTCTCCCTGTCTGTCTGTCTCTCTGTCTGTCTGTGTCTGCATGTGTTTATGCTTGACCGTGTGTGTAGGTGAAGAGCGATTTGTATGATAAGTCAGAGGAATTCTTTGGAAAAAATGTGTTGTTGGGCAAGAACGTCGGGGTTGTGAATCAACAGCTGCAAGCCCTTGATGATTTTGAAAACAATATGCTGGTGGGTGGACAGAGATGGAGACAGAATTCACATTCACATGCACACGCACATGCACACTGCACGCGTGCGCGCGCGCACACACACACACACACACACACACACACACACACACACTAAATAGACAAACAAAACAACAAACATTTTCATCCGCCATCATTAATCTCTCTTTCCCTTTCCAGGCTACATTTCATCGCGTTCAAGACCTCGTAGACGAAGGCAACAGACGAATGGTTTCCAATCAATCCGCAAGCTCCGTCATCGCCCTCCAGTTGGAATCGCTCCAAGAATCCTCACACATGATCAACGCCCAAATCGCCGAACGACGAGACATACTCGACCTTTGCACCGTCTTCCACAAGCATGCTGACCAAGCAAAGCAGTGGTGTGACGATGCCAACAATCAGTTGAGGGATGGAACACATCAGGGCTTGTCAGGCAATTCGTCTCTTGATGATATTCGGATGGCAAGGTTTACGTTGCATGGATTTTTCAGTCGGAAGGAAGTTGCACAACGCGATCAGTTGAGGTTGATTAACAAGGCTGCGAGTCAGATACCGACTGAGGAGGCACAGAGTGTCGCTGAGAATTTGATTGAGATGAGTAAGGAGATCATGGAGAAGTATAGGAAGCTTGATGTTGATCTCGCTGACAATCAGGAAAGGAGGGGTGGTGGTCGATCGATCAAGCAAGGGGTAAATGTTGGTGGCCTCTATGCATGTTCTTGTGTGTGTGTGTGTCTGTCTGTCTGTCTGTCTGTCTGTCTGTCTGTCTGTCTGTCTGTCTGTCTGTCTGTTTGTGTATTTATCTGTTTGTTGTCTATTTATCTGTCTGTCTGTTTATTATCTGTCTGTCTGTCTGTCTGTCTGTTGGTTTATTTGTCTGTTTGTCTGTCTTCACAGTGTGTCTGTCTTCTCAGTTTGTCTGTCTATTGATCTGTCTGTCTGTCTGTCTGTCTGTCTGTCTGTCTTGTTTCTTTGTTTGTCTGTCTGTCTGTCTATCTATTTGTTTGTCTATTGTCTGTCTGTCTATCTATTTGTTTGTCTATTGTCTGTCTGTCTATCTATTTGTTTGTCTATTGTCTGTCTGTCTATCTATTTGTTTGTCTATTGTCTGTCTGTTTGTCTGTCTATTGTCTGTTTATTGTCTGTCTTGTCTGTTTGTCTGTCTATTTGTCTGTCTGTCTGTCTTCTTTATTGTCTGTCTGTCAAGTGTCTGTCCAGGTTTTTAATTTTAATTTTCTATAGATTGTGATGGAGACAGAAGAGGAGGCTGACATGTTCTTCGTGACCGAAGAAAGCGAGACATCTCTCGAACCGTTTTACGAAGACGACTCTCCGAACGAAATGCAAATTGAGACACCAACACCACCGGTTCTCTTACGAGAGAAATCCGACGTCGTAAAACAATCAGATGTTCGAGTGATTCCAAACAAACGAGACTCATCTCTGTCTGCATTGGTCGCTGCCACTCTAAATTTCGGAATGTTTTCCAGCAGCCTGTCTCAGGACTCATTTGATGACACGACAGAAGAACAACCTCCAGCCGTTCCTCCTCGACCGAAAATGTTTCCGTCTCAGAGCACGGAGACAAACGAAGGAGATCAAACCGAAAACGGCGAAGCGTCTGATGAAGAAATCGATGCCGGCGGTGAAGACTCGAAGGAGGCACGTAAAGCGTTGAAGAAAGTTGGGTAAGTGAGTCGGTGTCGAGATCTTAACATACGTTAGTTATACAGTAACATGCATGTCGTGTTGGCCAGACATCGCTGTTTATAGTTATCATGATGGCAGGAAATTGTTACCACTAGACATTACCATAAAACCCGTCCATGGTCTGCGACAGACTTGTCAGGTAGTAGTGAGAAAGTTGGTCGCCGTATTTCTTCGATTAAACGTCGCAGCTGAGAGTACAGATAAAATATAAACGCCGCCCTCGAATAAACGCTGCATTTTATGTATTGCTTGGATTTGAAGGAAAATCGTACAACTGCTTTGGAGGCATAAACGTTTCTTTGGACTACTCGGATATGTTTTACTACACGACTGTTTCACCACATGACTTCTCAAAGTGTGAAATGCGTACCAGTAAGTGTTGTTCTCTTCAAAAGGTCAAACCTACAGCGTAACACTCCTAAAACACAGACAGAGAGCCTTAACAAATAAACGCCGCCCTCAAATAAATGCCTCAGTCGGAGCCCTAGATAAATATCATGCCACGGCATTTAATCGAAGAAATACAGTACGCTGCGTCTGCCAAAGAGAGTGAGAAACACAAGTATTTGGCAGAGGCTTCCAGCCTTGGACATCTTTTCCAGTCTATGTTGTTGAGGTTTATGGATGTTGGAGTGCACGAGAAAGCAGACGAGACACTCAGAGATGTCATCATTAGCACCACGTGTCCTCAGCGTTCCTTATCAACAGTTTAAGAGGGAATGGTCAACCCATCTCCTCGTCTATTTACAGAAGAAAAATGCTGAGATTAATATCAACAAGATCCTGAGATTCTGTGTTCCCACGAACCGCTGTACAATGTTTTAATAGAGGCCACTTTGCTTTGGACATTGCAACTGTAGCAACATGTTATTGTGTTGGTAGATACGTGTTGGAGGAACTTGTAAGTACAGAGAGGGAATACGTTGACAAACTAAGTGTCATCGTCAAGGTACCAATCATTACCGTTTTCCTCCATTTTTGTTAGTTTATCTTTCTCTCTTGTTTAGGGCTTTTTACCCGAGATGAGCAGCAATCGAGTGCCGACAATTTTGGAGCACAAGAAGGATGTGATCTTTGCGAATGTGGAGGAAATCTATAACTTTCACAAGTCTGGAGTGTCGCTTGTTGTTTGTTGTTGTCGACGAGTTGTTGATGTGTTGGTTGTTGTTAGGGTGTTTGTACGAGATCTCGAGCAGTTTCAGGATAATCCACAACAAGCGTGCATGTGTTTTATCAGAGAGGTGTGTGTGTGTGTGTGTGTGTGTGTGTGTGTGTGTGTGTGTGTGTGTGTGTGTGTGTGTGTGTGTGTGTTCATGTATGCGTGTGTTTGTTTGTGTAGCATGTGTACGCGTGTGCCTTCCTGCCTATTTATCTACTTGTCTGTTTGTCTGCCTGCCTGCCTG
>NC_085102.1:5125919-5138419 GCF_963422355.1 Corticium candelabrum
GCATAGAAAGAAATGAGCAGTAGCCTAGTTGCAGGACTACACTCAACGGATGGCTGGCCAAAGGACTGGGATGGCTGCCTTACCTAGATACATTCAAGACCTGCAACAACTGCCAGAAAAATAAATTCAACTCAACCACATGTTAACACAGCACCTAACCAGCTGTTTGTTATTGTAAAGCACCTAAAGACTTAAACGTGTTACCTTCACCTGTGATGCAGCAGACATAGGATACTGCTAGTCTCATCTAGCCATGCTAAAGTTACATGCTCGACAGTTTGCTCTGTCTTCTTCTAAGCTCACATTGGTTAACAAAATCAAGATTCCTTGGCTACAGTTCAGATTGATTGACCGGACTAGGATGTCCTCGCATAGATTCAGTTGCCCGGACAAATAGCAATATTGATCGGACATTGTCTGATGTCCAGCCATTATTTCGAGGTGTGTGTGTGTGTGTGTGTGTGTGTGTGTGTGTGTGTGTGTGTGTGTGTGTGTGTGTGTGTGTGTGTGTGTGGTATCTTTCCTACTTTGTGTGATATTTTTGCTCTGTCTAGGATAAGAGACATTATTGGTGATATCTCGATTGCTCCACAAGACGCATCAAAACAGTCAAAAATATCGGTACACATTTCGCATAATTTACTAACCACAACATGAACGTAACACATTCGTTAGGTCGGTGATGGATACATTGCTGTTCGTCGGCATGAACCATCAGACTTCAGCGAAGCTTCGCTGAAACTCGGGCAGCGTGTCGAAGTACTAGACTTGGAATCCAAACGGGGATGGTGCCTCGTGTGTACAGAAGCCACAGACACTGAACTGTCCACCGAGGGGTTCGTGCCTATCAACTGTATTGCACCAGAGAAGGAAGCAAGACTACCAGGTAATCAATATTAATGAGTTAATATTGTTTAACTGTTACCTCTGATGTAATTAATATTAATGAGTCAAAATTTTGTGGTTAGTAAATATTTCCTTAACTGTTACCTCTGATGTAATTAATATTAATGAGTTGTAAGGTTGGTGCTGATGATGAGACAGGCATCTTGAATTTCTGTGGGAAAGACGACAAAAATGTGTGGCTATTGTGTGTGTGTGTGTGTGTGTGTGTGTGTGTGTGTGTGTGTGTGTGTGTGTGTGTGTGTGTGTGTGTATGCCATGTTGCAGCTTTCTCATCCTTCTCTTGCTTGCATTTCCAGCAAGTTGTATGTCTTTTGGTGTTGAGTGTAGGTGCCTGGATTTACCTATGAAACGCCTGTGAAGTAATGGGTGTTGATGAATGTCATTGTGTGGGTGTCAAGTGTGTTTCTGTGTTTTGAATTCAACTTGGCATTTGGTTATGTGGTGCTGTATGGTGATCTGAATACGTGAGGAAGTTTCTGTGTGTGTGTGTGTGTGTGTGTGTGTGTGTGTGTGTGTGTGTGTGTGTGTGTGTCTGTGTGTCTGTGTGTCTGTGTGTCTGTGTCTCTGTGTCTGTGTCTGTGTCTGTCTGTGGCCGTGTCTGTGTGTCTGTGTGTGTGTGTGTGTGTGTGTGCGTGTGTGTGTGTGTGTGTGTGTGTGTTTTTGCGAATACATTTCTGCTGTTTACAAACAAATTACACACTCTACTTGAATACATGTAACACACACACACGTTTATGATTTACCTTCTAGGCACTTCACCACCACAGAAAAAGGGCACTGCAGCTTCATCTCAACAATCCATGCCTGCTATCCCTGAAGAAAAGATGAAACACTCAGTCTCAGTGAAGCAGCCATCACAAAAGTCTGAAAGTGTCTCCTCAAAATCTTCACACAGTCCAGCTGGATCACCTAAACTCGCAACTAAACTTGGAGCACATAAGTCCATCTCGTCTCCAGTTTTGTCTGTACAGAGATCATCAGGGGGGTCATCAACATCCACTCTATCAGGTCTAGGAGAGGAGGAGTTCTACGTACAGTTTGATTACACGGCAGACGAAGAATCACAAACGAGCGTCAAAATGGGGCAAATTGTGGCCGTCCTTGATAACACCATGTCAGGTTGGTGGTACGTCTCTACTGCTGAGTTTGGCGAATACAAAGCGAGCGAAGGTTACCTACCAAGTCATTGTCTATCTAAATCGAAACCGAAGTCAATCGAAGAGTCCGAGCCATCACGACATGAAACATCCGTGTCAGAACCGTCTAACGAGTCCGAAGCTTCGCCGCCATCTTTACGCCCAAAACGACAGAACAGCAACACTCTCCACTCGGTTATTGAACATACGCAAGACGTGCATGCACCTGTTGTCATCAACCTGCCTGAGAATGTCTTCATCGTACAACAAGACTACACCGCTGAGGATGACAGTCAAGTGAGCGTCAAAGCCGGACAGAAAGTCGAAGCAATAGACACAACAACAATCACCGGTTGGTACATGGTACAAGTCGAAGGGAACGAAACGGAGTCAGACCAAGAGGGTATGATCCCATCCCATCTCTTAGGCAAAACCGTTCCTTTAGTTGAAATTCCAACGTCTCAACAAGAATCAGAAACACTCTCCAGACACTCATCTAAATCGATCGTCAGCCAACAGAGTAGACAAGCCGTTGCAGCTCAAAACCCAGTTAGAGTTTTGGAGAGATTATCAAGAGACTCAACGGTTGCACAACAAAGTATACAACAAGTGTCTCTGAGAGACTCTGACCGAACGTCAGGAAGGTCGTCAACAGCAACACAAAGTATGCAACGAGTAGTCTCCCCAAGAGATTCTGACCGAATGTCTGGAAGGTCGTCGAGGAGCTCTGGTAAACGGCGGTCCGAACGAAGTGAGAACAAGAAGGTTTCTGGTTTGGTTCAGGAAGCGAGTGAGACTAAGAGTACACGGAGTGACGACATGCTCTCGCCTCCATTGGCTGGACGGTTGATTGAAGAAGGTGAGATGAAGACTGAGCAGTCAGATGTTGTGAAGCCTGGGCTGAGTCAAGATTTTCAATCGGAACTTGCGGCTGTATTGAGGAGGTATGAGTGTTGTGATACGGACCACGATGTGTACATGTACATGAATGTGTAACTAATGTAGCGTTTATGTCTTGATGTATTGTGTTAGTCACGGTCTGTATGTTTGTGTCTGTGTGTTTTTTGTGTTTGTTTGTTTAGTTGTTTATTTGTCTGTTTGTCTGTCTATTCTGATTCATCTGCCCGTCCATCTGTTTATTTGTCTGTCTGTCTGTCTGTCTGTCTGTCTGTCTGTCTGTCTGTCTGTGTATGTATTTGTTTGTGTATTTGTTTGTTTGTCTGTTTGTCTGTCTATTCATCTGTTCATCCATTTGTTTTTTGTGTGTCTGTCTTTGTTTGTTTAGTTGTTTATTTGTATGTTTGTCTGTTTATTCATCTGTCTATCCATCTGTTTGTTCATTTATCTGTCTGTCTGTTTGTCTGTGTTTATGTATTTGTTTATATGTCTGTCTGTTTGTCTGTGTTTATGTATTTGTTTATATGTCTGTCTGTTTGTCTGTCTATTCATCTGTCCATCTATCTGTTTATTTGTCTGTCTGTCTGTCTGTCTGTGTGTATTTGTTTGTTTATTTGTTTATTTGCCTCTTTGTCTGTCTATTTATCTGTCCATCCATCTGTTTATTCGTTTTTTGTCTGTCTGTCTGTCTGTCTGTCTGTTTGTTTGTGTTTATGTATTTGTTTGTTTATTTGTTTGTCTGTTTGTCTGTCCATTCATCTGTTTATTCGTTTATCTATCTGCCTGTTTGTCTGTGTTTATGTATTTGTTTATATGTCTGTCTGTTGGTCTGTCTATTCATCTGTCCATCTATCTGTTTATTCATTTGTCTGTCTGTCTGTCTGTCTGTTTGGCCAACTTAGAAATCTTCCAGATGCACTAATGACAGACATTGGATTATGCCTATGATGTCAACATTAACAACAACTTGAACATTCAAAGCACTACGTGCAGTCTCTCTTTGACACATCATAACACCATACATACTCACCAATTATTTGATATTTCCAGGAAGCTAAGACGTCCGTCTGCTGATCGCCGCACGTTATACCAATCAACCTTTTTATCTCAGGATCCATCTCACACAGAGCCATCCGAACAAGACCTTGAAACAGTAAGCATATATTAATATTAATATATTAATATTAAATAATTATTTTATTATTATTATACTTAATAATAATTAACAATGACAACAATAATTATTAATTTATTAATTTATTAATTAATAGTTTTTTAATCACAGTTGTTGTAGCAGTGTGTTGGCAGTATTGTTGTAGTTAAAGCTATTGATATCAATAAAGTTGTTGTTTAGTTTGAAAAACTATTGTAATAGTAATACTAATAAAAGTAATAGAAATAAAATAATAAAATTAACTAAAATATATTTTTCTAATTAATTATTTATTAGTTATATTATTTATTTTATATTTTTATTCTTAGTAGCCCATTTAATTATTTTTAATTAATTATTTATATTTAACTGTTACAATATTTTTATTTAATTATAAATAAATAATTAAAATAATAAATGAATACTAAAATAAAAATATAAAATAAATAATATAACTAATTTATTTATTTTTAACTATTACAATATTTTTATTTTTATTAATTATTTATTTGTTATTTTATTTGTTAGTTATTTTATTTTTAATTAGTACTCATTTTATCATTTTAATTAATTATTATTTAGTAATTAAATTTATATATTTATTTTTTATATTTGTGTTTGTTTTTAGTTGCCCAGTCGTGGTCACTTCTATTACGCCGTCGCTGGATATTGTCCTGACGACGAGCATCAACTCCCACTCTTTGAAGGACAGAGAATCGAGATCATCGATTGGACGAGAAACGACTGGTGGCTTGGTCGCTTGCCTAACCCTGTGACTGCAGGCTTTGTGGAGGGTTGGGTCCCTGCGACGTATTTGAAGGACCAAGAGACGTATGAACAGGAACAAGCAGCGAGCAGGAGCCACGCTGTGATATCAGAGTGAGTTGCGACGTCTTGGTGGTGAATAGGTGTGGGCGGTGGTCAGTCAGTGAAGGGGAGGTGGCGTGTTGTGGTGCTTGGTGTTGTCTCTGTGGACGTTAGAATGTCATGTCTGTCTGTCAGTCTGTCTGTCTGTTTGTCAAACCTCATATATTTCAAACATGAACACTACTACAGGCTAATGAAGAGAAGGTGAGTTTAAGCAGGCTCTATGTTTGTCTGTCTGTCTGTCTGTCTGTCTGTCTGTCTGTCTGTCTGTCAATACATATATTTTCACACATCATCGCTATTACAGTCTAAGACAATTAGAACTAAAATCACAAAGTCTAAGAGCCCATAATGGGCTACTTTATCAATCTATCTAATTAGCAAAACACGGTTCAGTTGAGTCCTTTGATCGTACTACTCTTCCTAATTTTTTACATAAAACATTAGCATTGCATCTTTGTAAAGCTATTGATAAACAGCGACGCCAGTACGTCTTGAACTCTCTGCCATTTGATCTTCCATCTTCATCTGTTGACTGGTGTGACAAGCGATTGAGAAAGTCAACAGCATCTTGTCCCCATCTTCCAAAATGTTCGAAAACCAAGGCAATGCAGTTAGAGGTGCGACCCCACATGTTTCACTCACCACCATATTTCTGTGCCTTTTCAAGCTCTCTTTTGGATGCAGCTGCACCATCTTCCAAAGCTGCTTGAGAAAGAATCTGTTGTGCCCATGGGTGAGCCACAGAAATGTCCAATTCGATATCGCAACCAGATTGTGCATCAAATGCAATGATATCAGGTCTATCATTACTATTAATGTAGCAATTCCTTGGTTCCCTTTGGTGTGTCATTTTAAGTTGTTGTAGGCAGCTGCTCCATACACTGGACAGTGTTTCGTGAGTCCAGACAGGTCCGCCCCCGCTCTTGCATGTTAGAAGGTGATAGCCATCTCTGTCAACATCTTTTCCGCATTCACAGGTTGACACAACAGATCCCAAGGGCATTTCACAACCCAGTCTCAAGCGTGTTGCAAGACGAAACTCGCCAGGCTTTAATGCAAACTTCGCTGATTGTGGTATTGAGTCAAGCCACGCACCTGCTCCTGTTCCCTGAAGAGACCTAAATCTTGCAGAAGAACGCTTAGATTGAGGGTTTGCAAGAATAGAAGATACAATGTTGTCAGTTCTTTGCAAGTTCAATTTTTGTTGTAACTTTTTAGTGTTACACATCAGATCAGCTAGAGATTTGTCTTCAGGTAGAGCGAGATGAAGCTGATGACTAATGGATCCAACAGAAGTACAACTTGGAATTGGACAAGAGATGTTCTTGATTGGACTAGTGAGATCTCCAAACAAATGAGGAAGACGACTTAAAGAGTGAGCCCAGCTGGATACAAATGCAATATGACACGTTGTTTCTATTGATGTCATCCCAAACCCACCATTGCGAACGGGCAAAGTTGCTTGCAGCCATTGGTCATTTTCTATATTGCGAAAACTAACCAATTGCAAAAAGGTTTCTTTTGTCAGCTGATCATGAAACCTAGCTGCAGACCTTAGCTGAGTAGGACACACTGACCGTGCCATATGATTAATGCGAGGCACATGACAGTAGCGTAGAAGTAACATTCCAGATTGAGGATCGTTAAGAGATGAAATCTGCTCACAAAGGCTCTGGCCTGATTTTGCGATGTCCAAACAAGATTCTGTGACATACTGCTGTTGCCCAATAGGGATTCCCAGGATGTCAATTCCAGATGATACAACTCTAATGGCCCTGTTGAGACAAGGAGGTGTTGTAAGACCATTGCAAAATAGCTCACATTTTTCAATAGCAATATTAAGACCAATTTTCTTCAAACTGGATTCCACATCATCCAGGCATGTAATAACATCATCCAAGGGGCCAATGAAAAACATATCATCTAGGTATGCTAGAACTCTAGTCGATGGATGGCTCTCTTGAAGATCCACAAGGTATGGGTGTAAGGCGACAGAAAACAGCATTGGGCCAAGAGGATCGCCCTGGTGAACTCCTTCCTGTGATTGCAGCAAGTGAGCATTGTGACCATCGTTGAAAACTAGAGGACTAAACTCAGCATACATTTGATGGACGTGACGGTAAATGTCAGGAAATATTTTTGCCACCTCAGGTAACAAGTGGGATCGTTCCACTGAGTTGAAAGCATTTTTCAAATCTGTCTTTAAAACAACCCAGTCAGGGTGAGCTTCAGCAAGCACACTGAGATGGTGAAGCAAAAGTTCTGATCCTCCCTCAATGGCTACACCATGCTGAAGGGGCGAGAAATAGGCAGCAAAAGACTCCTTCTTTTGAAGACACAGAACTTTGGCAGTAAGTCGTCGAATACATTCGCCGATAGCGATTGGCCTTACATCTCCATTGAGTTTGGGGAGAGCTATGAGACGTGAGGCTGACAGTAACTTTACAACACTCTTTGGAACGTCTCCTCTTGCGAGCTGTTCACAAACAGCAAAGAACTTCTCAGCAGTAGTAGATCTGCTTGCCAATATTTTGAAATGTTCAAAGTTCCAACCGGAAGGACCAGATCCAGAACATTTTGGAAGTTTAGTGAGAGTAGCAAAGAATAATGATTCAGAAAGATTGATTGGTTGAGGCAAACTGTCATCGAAACACAACACATCTTTTAGTCTAGTTGGATGCTTGGAAGCAAGTTTCAAAACTGTTTCGTCAGAAACAGAAGCAAGACCAGGGCTCACAAGCAATTTAGCTGCTCGAGATAGTTCTCCACATCTAACTAGCCGAAGAGCTTTCTGATGATTCAGACCGAGTTGTGAGTCCTTTGATGGATGCTTGAGAGAAGACGATGTCTGCAGACTTAGAAGCTGCTCCCATTGAAAATTGAGAAACAAAAGAAATTTTGACCTTGCCTGCCTAATTGCAGAAATACCTCCTCTACGATGGCACAGAATCATCCTGGGTATTAACAGAAACAGTTTCCAGCCAACATCATCACTGGGGTCTTGAAGGATTTTGGTCAAAGAAATATCACAACAATCCAGGAATAGCGATTTCAGAGATGGTGAAATGCCACGAACAATAGGAGGAAGGTAAGCACAAAGAATGTCATTTACCGAGATGTCCCGTATAAAAGACCACGCTTGATCTTTGCAAGAAATTTGATCATCCACAGGAACTGAAGGAACTTCAGAAAGCGCCCGATCATGGGTATGATCTTCAGACAAATTACGGGCTACATCTAGCATGTTTTCAGTGAGATCTTGATCTGTTGCTTGACACGTTTCATGACTTGTGTTCTTGTCAGGTTTCATCTTACGATCAGGACATTTTGACTTGTGTTGCGCAAGTTTCAGAAACCACTTTTTACAGCTGCCGCATTGACGTAGGTGAAGACGGTCGATAAAAGATGACGGTAGAAGAGAGGAATCATGAACATCACGGATGTGGCTTAGAACACGCTGTACAGATCCTGACATCTGACAGTATGGAAACGGACATTGTTCACCACGAGACATGACATGAATGTCTATTTCAAATCCTTTGAAACGAGTGTTCAAATTATCATAACGGCCAGTTCTTCATCCGGGATCTCTGTCTGTCTGTCTGTCTGTCTGTCTGTCTGTCTGTCTGTCTCTGGTGTACAGTGTTATCTTGCTAATTGAATAACTTGGGTTATGGCAGTGATTGGGTTGGTGTCTGGTCTTGCTACTGCAAACCAGTGAGTGTTAAAATGTTTGAAAATTTTGAGATCACTGGTAGATTTGTGTGTACAGTTTGGCATGAATGTGATGTTTTGATTTGACTGTTTGGTTGGGTGGTTCCGTCTGTCTGTTTGTGTGTTTGTATGTCTGTCTGTTTGTCTTTCTGTCTGTCTGTTTGTCTTTCTGTTTGTTTGTCTGTCTGTCTGTCTGTCTGTCTGTCTGTCTGCTAGCGATTGTTATTAGTAGAGTAAGAGATCAAATATAATAATCTGTCTTTCTGTCTGTCTGTCTGTCTGTCTGTCTGTCAAATACATATATTTTTCAAATCCAAAGAAATTTCCATCAAGAGCTTAAAAGCTAGTGTCTAAGTAAAGTTTCTCTAAATCAACAACAAACACTTAAGGCTACAACAGATGACCCCATAGGGGGATCAGAATACATTTAACCACTTAGTTTAAAACAAATTGATATTCGTCAAGGACACTGCAAGATTTTTGTCCAGCTGAAATTACTGCCATCTTCCTAGAGATCACATTTGCATTGCATTGCTGCAGCTTGATCGAAAATTGTCTGTCTGTCTGTTTGTCTGTTGTTTGACAATTTATCTGTTTTGTATCTGTCTGTTTATAGAATGTTTGCCTTTGTGGTACATGTTTGGATTCTAACTATTCTCTCATTATTTTCTTGTTAGACTTCAGACTAGGAGCAAGGGCAATGTTGACACTGACATGTATCGTGCAATAGCGGACTTCACCGCCGAACACTCGGGAACTGTGTCTATGAGTGAGGGAGAAGACGTGAAGGTATTACATCAACAGGAAGGTTGGTGGCTTGTGAGAGTACATCTAGACGAAGAAGTACCAGAAGAAGGTTGGGTACCTGCCAGTTACCTAGAGAAGGCAGTAGATCGACCAGTAGAGGAGCCAGACTTTGACGACGCTGACTACGTTGAGCAACTGAACTTGGCAGGTAAGTAACGTTTGTAACACTCATTGTCAACATTACAGTCGTTCTCTTACAAGTGGTTTGCATGGCCATAACCGGCCAGTACACACACACACACACACACACGCACACGCACGCGTGACACACACACACGTGACACACACACACACACACACACACACACACACACACACACGCATAACACACACACACATGTGACACATGCACACACACACACACACATGTGACACATGCACACACACACACACACACACACATGTGACACATGCACACACACACACACACACACACACACACACACACACACACACACACACACACACACTGTGACACACACACACACACACACACACACACACACACACACACACACACACACTACATACATTGCATCCATCCTATCTCAAAGTTTGCAAATCGGAAGTGACGTCATCTTTTATGTATGACATCATAAGTTAATTATTGTCACCAGTTGAGACAAACTCCTGGCGAGAACACTGATTTCAGACGTTCTGCACGTGTATGTGTATAGTACTCACTGCATTTCTCATTGTAGCTGATTTTATCAAGACGATTCTTGGTGAGAACTGGCAGTCAATCGATAGTGACAGCTTATCATCAACATCCGACGACGAATCAACGAGAGGCACGTCTATCTCTCCAGTCAGCGAGCACCAGAGACTAAAAAAGAGTGTCACTCAGCGATCAGCTGTCACAGCAAACGGCGACCGGAGTCTAACATCGTCGCCCATCACGTCAAACGAGGAAGACTCCGTGCAAACTGCCCTACTGAAGAGGCTCTACGTCGTCGAAGAGCTACGAGAGACGGAGAAGGAATACGTGGAGAAACTCGATTACGTCTTGAAGGTAAGAGATGGACGTCACTGTGTGAGTGTGTCACACCAATTTCCTTGATCTCGTCGCATTAGAACTACTACGCTCGAATGAACGACCTCTCGCTGCCCGAGTTTCTACGCGACAAGCGCGAAGATCTCTTCGCAAATATGGAAGGGATACACGAGTTTCACAGCAAGTGTGTGGTGATACTCGACGGCTGTTGCTTTGATTGTAATCATTTGTTGTTGTAGAGTGTTTTTGGACGAGCTGGTGAAGTGTGAGAATGATGCGTTGGCTGTCGGGAGATGCTTCGTCAATTGGGTTTGATATTAATGGTTTGGTTGACGATTGTGTTGGTGGATTGTGTGGGTGTGTAGGAAGTGAAGATGCAGGAGTTGTATGTTACGTATTGTAAGAACAAGCCGAGATGCGATGCTGTGCTGCAAGATCCGAGCAAGAGTTTCTTTGATGTATGAAACTGTTGTTATGGTTGACTCGTGTTGTGATGGCTGACTTGTGTTGTAATGGCTTGTCGGGCGCATTCAGTGTTATGTCTGTTTGTCTGTCTGTTTGTTTGTCTGTCTGTCTGTCTGTTTGTCTGTCTGTGTGTCTGTTTGTATGTTTGTCTGTCCAATGCGTATATTTTCATAAATTAGTACTATTGTCTGTCTGTCTGTCTGTCTGTTTGTCCATCTGTCTCTGTCTGTTTGTCTGTCTGTCTGTCTGTCTTTTTGTCTGTTTGTGTGTCCGTCTGTCTCTGTCTGTCTGCTTGTCTGTCTGTTGCTTGTCTTTTTGTCTTTCTGTCTTTTTGTCTTTCTGTCTGTCTGTCTGTCTGTCTGTCTGTCTGTCTGTGTGACAATTCATTTGTTTGTTCATCTGTCTGTCTGCCTGTTTGTGTATATGCCTGTCTGTGTTTGTCTGTCTGTCTGTTGTTTGTTTTTCTGTCTGTCTGTCTGTCTGTCTGACAATTCATTTGTTTGTTCATCTGTGTCTGCTTGTTTGTGTATATGTCTGTCTGTGTCTGTCTGTCTGTTTGTGTGTTTGTCTGTCTGTCTCTGTCTGTCTGTCTCTGTCTGTCTGTCTGTCTGTCTGTCTATTTGTCTGTCTGACAATCCATTTGTTGTTCATCTGTCTGTCTGTCATTTTGTCTGTCTGTCTGTCTGTCTGTCTGTCTGTCAGATTTTCTGTGATTATTCAGAAATGTAACAGTAGAGTTGTTTTAAGAAAGCTATCTAGGCTTTCATTGAATTGTTTGGATGGACAAGACAAGCTAGAGATGGACAAAGCCATTCATAGTTCTATTCATTAATTAAAACGAAGAACAGTAGGAAAGTAGAACTTTTAGTACTGCAGCAAGTGATGTAAGTAGTGACGTTTGATGACAATAAAACAAATCTGTCTGTCTGTCTGTCTGTCTGTCTGTCTGTCTGTCTGTCTGTCTGTCTGTCTGTCTCTTTTTGTACTTACAATACAAAACATACAATTTTAGCTTTTGAAATCGATGGATGTTTGTCTTTCATTCAAACCTTTGATAACAAACATCTAATCTATTGAATGTTTGAACAGACGGTTCAAAGCCAACTGAAGGACAGACACAACATCTCAGACTATCTCATTCGTCCTGTGCAACGAATAACTAAATACCAACTCTTGCTGAGGGTCAATTTACATACAAAAAATTAAAATCTTGATCACTCACTCACTGACTGTATGTTGTAACAGGATCTGGTGAAGTACACTGCAAGAGCTGGTGAGGACACGAGCACCTTGGAGGTAATCACTTGTCATTATGTTTGCTTGATGTTTGTGACTGGAAATGTGTGTGTTTGTTAGACGGCGTTTGAAGGTTGTGTTGATGTTCCTCGACGAGCAAACAATGCGATTGCTCTCAGCATGCTTGTTACATCAGAGGTTGTTGTGCTGGGTGGTGATTTTTGTGTGGGTGTTGTGAGTGTGTTGGTTTTGTGTAGGACATTGAAGAGAAGTATGGTGACCTGTTGCTGCAAGTAAGTTTGTCTGATTGCTTATTCATTTG